>NC_057716.1:112441612-112449148 GCF_004010195.1 Chiloscyllium plagiosum
TGTCTTAATGACACTATTGTCTGTGCCTCTGTGTGTCTGTATATGAGTAAGTGTTTGTGCGTGTATCTGTATGAGTGTGTGTGTGTGTGCGTCTGTGCCTCTGTTTGTGTTTGTCTGTATGCGTGTGCGTGTGCCTGCGTGTGTGTGTGTGTCCGTGTGCTTGTTATTTGTGTGTTTGTGTGTCTACATCTGTCTGTCTGTGTTTCAGCCTACGTTGCTATCTGTATTTATTCTATTTGTATGTGACTGTCTCTGTGTGTTTATACGTATGTGTATGCCTATCTCCTTGTAAGTATTGTGTGTGTTCGTCTGTGTATTTCTGTGTCTGCGTCTCTGTGCAATGAGGTATCTGTGGTTTTTGTTTGAAAGTGAAAGGACTCTTGTTGAAACTGCCAGTGGGTTTAAACTGAGATTTGTCTTTCACTGAACATTGCTCCTTAACTGGTCAGTAGGACGTGGATGTTTCAGATTCTCCACATGAGGCGTCCTGGTCCTCTCCATCTCTTTAAGAGTCCTCCCCACATGGCGGGGGGAGGGGAGTGAGGGAATGGATATCGGGCACTCCACTAACCGGCTTGGCCCTTTCTATCCTATTCCAGGCTGTTTCTCCTGGAATGCGAGAAAGGGATGGAGGGAGAGTGTGAATGGGTGACCCTGTTGTTTGTGCTGGTGTAGGTGGGGAAAATTGTGAGGTGTCTGGAATGAGTCAGTCGACAGTTTTGAATCCATATAGTATTATTAGTTGCTGAAATCAATAGTGAGAGTGGTAGCGCCTGAGCCTTATTTGGAGACAGATCGTGAACCTTGTTCGGTGTTAGTTGCAATAACAGATATACAGTGAGTGTGAGGGAGCAGAGAGTATATGGTAACTCTTATCCTAACTGAGCGAGGAGGATATTGTTGCTTGTCCAGTATTGTGGGACATTTCTCCAGATCATCTCAACGTTGAGGTGAGCCTCCCTGAATGTCTTGTCCAGGTCTATCACTAATAACAACACAGACATGTCCCTCAGCTTCCACAGAATCAGTTTAGGTAGAGTTTACAGATAGCAAGGAGAAGCACATATTGTTGTGTTATATATCGAAACCAAAACGGTAGCAGAAAATCGGAGCATCATGTGCTCTGGAAATTACACATGCAAGTATTGTGGGTATCGCAGTATTATTGAATGGTTAACAGCGTTAACTAAGTGACTGCTGAAGCTGTGAAAAATAAGTTCCGTAAGTGTATATGAGGGGGGTTGAAGAGTATTTTGTGAAGCAAACTAGAGAGCAGGTTATTTAGAATTTGATGTTGTGGTTAGAAGGACGACTTGTTAACCTTGGTCTGAAGCAGCTTTTAAGGAATAATGGCATTTATAAGGTGCAGTTTACAAGGTGTCTGCATTCAATATAGAATGCTTGAATATTCTAGTCAAACATCATGGAAGACTGGAGGCTAGAGTGTCAAGATATCTTTAGTAAATTGGGAAAGTACAATATAACATTCAGTGGGACACAAGCAATGGTTGTTAGAGTCATAGAGGCAGACAACACGGAGACAGGCCCTTCAGCCCAAACTGGTCCATTGCAACCAAAATGCCCATCCACGCTAAACCCATTTCCCTGCCATTTTCCTATATCTTTCTAATCCTTTACTACCCATGTATTTGTTCAAATGCCTTTTAAATATTGTTAACGTATCCGCCTCAACCACTTCTCATTCCATATGCGTAACAGCCCCTGTGTTAAGAAGTTGTTCCTCAGGTTCCCTTTAATTCTGTCCCTCTGAACTTAAACTGATGCCCTCTAGTCTGTGATTGCCCAACCTTGGGAAAAAAAAGAGTGGGTGCATTCACTCTATCCATGCCTGTCATGATCTTATAAACTTCAATATGATCCTCCCTCAGCCTCATGCACACAAAAGTAAAAAGTCCTAGCTTGTCCAACCTATTTCTGTAACTCAGACCGTTGAGACCTTGGTAACATCCTTGTAAATGTTTTCTGCATTCTTTCCAGTTTAATAGCATCCTTCCTATAGCAAAGTGAACAAAACTGAACATAACGGTACCAATATGGCCTCACCAGCATCCTGTATAACTGCATCATAACTCTCTAATTTCGATACTCAGTGATATGAACCGATTAAGGCCAGTGTGAAAAAGCTTTCTTCACTGTCTACTTCTGAATCAACTTTCAGAGAACCATACACCTGAATTCCAAGATACCTTTGTTCCACTACACTCCTTAGGACCCAACCATTCACCATGAAACTCCAACCTTGATTTCTAAAATGCAAGAACTTACACTGAGCTATATTAAAATCCATTTGCCATTTCTCAGCCACTTCTCCAGCTGATCAAGGGACTGCTGCAATTTCTGAAATTTCTGATAACCTTCCTCACTCTCCATGATGCTGCCTATTTTAGTGTTGTCTTCAAACTTACAAATTATGCCTGTACATTCTCATGTAAATCATAGATATATGTAATATGTAGTGGTCCCAGTACCAACCCCTGTGGAATTCCACTGTTCACAGCCCTCCAGTCTGACCAGCATGTTTCCAGTGTTAATCTCTCCTTCCTACCATCAAGACAATTTTGTACCTAATTTGCCAGCTCCCCCTCAATTCCATGCGATCTAACCTTCCACAGCAACGTACCATGTGGAAACTTATTGAAGGCCTTACTGGAATCAATCTAGAAAACGTATACCACCCGGACCTCCTCAAAGTTGCTGGTCACTTTATCAAAGAACTCCAACAAAATTGTGAGTCATGATCTCCCTTGCACAAAC
This sequence comes from Chiloscyllium plagiosum, assembly GCF_004010195.1. NCBI lineage: Eukaryota > Metazoa > Chordata > Chondrichthyes > Orectolobiformes > Hemiscylliidae > Chiloscyllium > Chiloscyllium plagiosum. Next base: position 112,444,388 of record NC_057716.1, read on the forward strand.
TCCGGTGCTGAAGTTGATGAAGGGCTTTTGCCCGAAACATCGATTTCTCTGCTCTTCGGATGCTGCCTGACCTGCTCTGCTTTTCCAGCACCATTCTAATCTTACTCCGAACCATACCCTGTCTTTCCAAATGCATGCATATCCAATCTCTCCAAATCTTCTCAAGTAACCTACCCACTAGATTTTAGGATTACTGGTCTTTAGTTCCCAGGTTTATCTTTGTAGCATTTCTTGAATACGGACTCAGCATTCGCTACGCTCCAGTCGTCCAGGACGGCACTCGTTGGCCAGCGATGATAGAAAAGAGCCAAGCAGTGCTCCCGCTTGGCTATCCTCCGCAGGAGGATAGGAGGATAGAGTGAGAAAGTGACTCAGTGATGGTTAACATAACAAATTAGATAATATGTTAATCGTAGACAGCTATTGTGGAAACCTGAGAATTCTCAGAAATTAACGATCCAGGAAAGGAAGGCCATGAAACTGATAAGGAAATCAAAAAGCGAATATGCTCGCTAACAAATAGGAACACAAAGACTGCATCAGTCTGCGATCGATATTTCAAAGGAAACAAAATAAAAGCAATGTCAAATGTGGAAATGTGTAATCGGGAGAAGAGAGGTCCTTGTGGTGAACAGGGAAATGGTCAAGAAAATAACCAGTTACTTTGCATCTGTCTTCATGGAGAAAGATCCAGAAATCACCCAGTAATACCAAGTGATCATATCGGACTCCTGAAGCTAAAAACATAAAGTCAATTCATATCAGTAACAAGGTAGTACTTGAACATGGAACTGGATTGAGCATTGCTAAGTCTGCCGAAACAGATGTACTTCATATCAAAATGTCGGAAATAAACCACCAATAGTAGTATTAATTGCACTGTCGATGACTGTGTTTTGTTTTCCTGTACATTCTGCAGAGACAGGAAACTATTGTGGATAAACTATAGATGAATGGAAGGGATCCAAACAGCTACAAAGGGAAAAAGACATAGTGTGGAGAACTGCAGACCAGTTAACTTGACATTTGTAGCGAAACTGTTGGAATCTATTACACAGGATGACCTTTTTGCGATTTAGAAATTAACAGCAATAATGGAGAGAATCAGCATGCATTTCTGAAAGAAACATCATACTTGATAAACTTCGGAATTGTTTGAAGTTGTTTCTTACAGCATAGATAATGGGGAAACAGTAGAAGTGGCATATATTGGATTTTCGGAAGGGTTTCGATAAGATCTCAGTGAGTTCGTAAATGCAATGAATGTGAAGGGTATTTGGAGGAATATATGTAAGTGGAAAGTTAAAGTTTGGTTCACCTTCATTTAAGAGAGTCAGAACATTGATATAAAGACTTGTTGAAGCAGTTTCACTGAGTGTTGGTGGGACTGTACCTGGAGTATTGTGTACAGTTTTGGTGACCGAATCTCAGAAAGAATATACTGACCTGAGAGGAAGTGCAGTGGACATTCTATAGATTAATCCTTCAGATGGTGAGATTGCCTGATGAGGAAATTCGGCCTGTGTTCTCTAGAGTTTCAAAGAATGAGATGTGGGTCACAGTGAAATTTAGAAAATTCACAAAATATCTGACAAATTGGAAATTAACAGAACGCTTCCCTCGCTGTCTATTCCACAGTCAAGGCAAATAAAATGGCAGGATCTGGGACAGGCCAGTTAAGGCTACAATAAGGAGGAAATTCATCACTTGGAGGGGGGTGACTAATACAGGGGCTCGGAAGCCTACTGGCAGACAAGGTTAGTGAGAATCTCCAGATATTCTCCAAATGTGTCCAGCGGTTCTGAATAACCAGGTAACAGGTAGGACTCATTAGTGACTTGCCAAGTTGCAACCAAATCAACTTTAGTGGTCGGAGACAGAGGATGGTGGAAGAAGGCTATTTGTGTGATTGGAGGCTCGTGTCCAATGGTGTACCACGGGGTTCAGTGCTGTGTCTCTTAATATTTGTGATTCGGAGGTGTTGGTGTTGGACTAGGGTGGACAAAGCTAAAAATTGCATAACACCAGGTTATAGTCCAAAAGGTTTATTCGGCGGCACTGGCTTTCGAAGTGCTTCATCAAAGCGCACAACCACCTGATGAAGAAGCTTCGAAAGCTTGTGCTTCCAAATAAACCTGTTTGACTACAACTTGATGTTTTCTGATTTTAAACCTTATCATAAAGGATGCAGCTTGAATATGGACGAGGGCGGGGGGAGTGTCATAAGTAAGTTTGTATTTGATACAAAGGTTGGCCGGGTAGATGACAATGAGGAGGAAGGCCTTATGTTACAGGAAGATACAGATGGATTGATCAGATGGTCACATCAATGGCAGATGGAATGTAATCCTGATAAATATGAGGTCATGGACTTTGGAAGAACGAACCAGGCAGTGGAGGACTCAATGAATGGCAGCACACTAGGAAGCTCAGAGGGTGCTTCTCCACACATTCCTGAATGTGGCTGGACAGGGTAACACACAATTTGAGAAAGCGTACGGGAGCATAAACATAGCCTTTACACATCGAAGCATAGATTATAAGAGCTATGCGGAACTTTCGTTAGCCAAGATGGAATACTGTGTGTAATTCTGGGAGCTACATTTCAGGAAGGATGCGATTGTACTGGAGGGGGTGCAGAGGAGATGTTCCCTGGGATGTTCCTTGTGATGAAGCATATCAGCTATGGAGAGAGCCTGGATAAGCTCGGGTTGTTTACTTTGGAGTAGAGAAGGCTAAGGGGGACGTGAATCAGGAGGATAAGATTACGAGGGATATGGACGGGGTGGATAGACAGCAGCTGATCCTTTTAATCAAAGGGACACACTTTTAAAGTGAAAAGTTTGAGGCTTAGTGAGGATTTGAGGACTGTTTTTCAACCGAAGTGTGTTGGGGTCTGGGATGCACTTCGTGAGAGGGGAATTGTCATGGTAACCTCAAAACCATTAGAAAATACATGGTTGTTCACTTGAAATGCCATAAGATTCACAGCGACGGGTTTTGTGTTGGAAAGTGGGGCTAATGTAGACCGTGCTGTATTTCTGATGGTACAGAGCCTGTGCTTCTGTGATTGTATGGCTGTGGAAGGTCATTCATTCAGTAGCTTAAGATAGGAATTGATGGGTTTCTGAAGAATATATTATCACAGTGTATATGAGTGAACTTGTAATATCTTCTAAAAATACGTCAATGGCAAAATTAAAAGAAAAAGGTGCAGCTTTCTTACAGTCTGATACCAGATAATTGAGGACAGGGAAATAGCAGATCAAAGGAGCAAATACTTCGTTTATGCCTTCACAGAAGAAGAAACAAAACAAAAGTAAAATTTTCTCGCAATCCTCGGGAACTTTAGTCTGCTGAGAAAAAGGGAATAGAATGTAATTAGTAACTAAAACGTTTTAGAGAAAATATTGGACTGAAATTAATGGGCATAGACAAAGTCAACAGAGGTTTATGAAATAGGAATCATGTTTGAGAAAATGGCTTTTAGTAAAATTATGGAGAAGGTATCAACGCAGTACGATTGGATTTTCAGAAAGATTTTTGATAAAGCCCCAAGCCTATTGTGCAAATTCAAATCCTATGGGACTGGGGCTAATATATGGTCATGGTTTTAGAATGGGAGAGCTGGCAGGAAACAAACAGTGAGTATGAACAAAACCATGTTTTTTGAATGGAAGGCTTGGAGGATATAACAAGGATCGAAATATTCCCAATACACATCATATCTTTGGTTGAGGAGCTCAATTGTAATATTCCCAAGACTGCTGACAGCTCTAAACGATGTCAGCTTGTGAGTGGATGAGGAGGATGTAAAATAAGGCTCCAAGGTGATTGCGACAAGTGGAGTGACTGGGCAAATACCTGGCAGATGGAGAGCAATGGCAGAGATGAGAGGTTGTGTGCATTGATGGGATCAATTGAATGGCAGCCTATCATTTGAAAAGGGATTGGTTGAAAAATGTTGATATCTAAATGAACTTAAGCTGCATTTTTGTTTATTTCTGCGCAGCCTTCCGAGTCCATGTAGGGCAGTGAATTCTGAACATGGAAGTCAATACTGGGAATGGCATTGGCACGCTGTATACAGTGTACATAGACCCAGCAAGTAGGAAGCTGTAACATTGAAAAGAATCTGGATCTTCCTGTACACCAGTCACTGAAAGCAATATTGCAGGAGCAGAAAGCAGGTAGGCAGATAAATGGTTTATTCATCTTCATTTCAGGGGGATTTAGAATACAGGAGTAAGGGTCATTTACTGCAACTGCACAGGGCCTTGGTGGGACGCCATCTCGAACATTGTGCAGTATTGTGTGCAGTTTCGGTGTCCTTACCTAATAAAGGGCAAACCTGACATTGAGGGAGTGCAGTGAAGGATGACCAGACTGATCTCTGGGATGACAGTTAGTTGTGGGAGCAGAGTTTGGGGTGACTGGGCCTGTATTCCATGGGCTTTGGGAAAATGAGTGGAGATCTCAGTGAGATATATAAAATTCTGACAGGGTGTGACAGATTGGAAGCAGGGATGATAGTTCACTTTATAGAAAATGGTTCACGAATCGCATTGCAGTCAAATCGTACTTAATAAACAAGCATTATCAGAGAACTCCCTATATATTGATGGACCGAAGGCACTATAGGTCATAATGTTTGAACATATTTTGCGATATGAATCTCGTGTGGGGAAAACTGCATTGAGGAGATTTCGGACATGAAGTAGCATGGGTAAAGGTCAATGTGCTGAATGACCTCCTCCTCTC
>NC_057716.1:112449648-112463324 GCF_004010195.1 Chiloscyllium plagiosum
GGTCTTCGTCACTTCCCCCTGCTGCTCCCGCTCTTTCTGTAAAGAGAGAAAAAAACACCGCTGCCCGCTACCGGTAAGTAATTTTCAAACAAACTGTCTTACCTTAGCTGCTGCTCGCACTCAAAGTCTTTCCGGAAACATCTTACATGGAACACCACTGGTCACATTTCTCCATTTTCAGGAATTCTCTTCCCTTACTACGCTCTGGCTCCTGTTGCCCAGCCTTTCTTTATCCTTGTAGCCAGCACACCCGGGAAACAACGTGACTTCACTTCTCCATAACCCGACCATCGGAAAACTTATCAAACGCCTTTCTGAAGTCCATGCACATGACAGCTGTAGCCCCTCCCTCATCAATTAACTATGTCCCTTCCTCAAAAAGTTCTATTAAGTTGGTAAGACATGACCTTCCCTGCACAAAACCATGTTGCCTGATAAGACCAGTTCATCCAAATGAGAATAGATCCTATCCCTCAGTATCTTCTCTAGCAGCTTCCTATCCCTGATGACAGGCTCACCGGTCTATAATTAACTGGATTATTCATGCTACCCTTCTTAAACAGGGGAATTCCCAATTTTCCAGTCCTCCTGGACCTCAGTTGTGTTCAAGGATGCTACAAAGATATCTATCAAGGCCCTAGCTATTTCCTCTCTCCCTTCCCTCACGAATCTGGGATAGACGATGGTAGCCTTTCTGCGGCAATGAGTTGTGTAAATAGAGTCAATGGTTGGGAGATTGGAGTCCGTCATAGTCTGGGTTGTGAACACAATCTTCTGTAGTTTCTAATGGTCCTGGGCGGAGCAGTTGCCGTGCTACTTCTACAGATACACCCGGAAATCACGCTCACAATGGTGCATCTGTAGAAAAAGTACATGCTGAATTTCATAATCCACCTGAGGAAGGAGAGGCATTGTTGAGCCTCCTTAACTGTCACGGCTATGTGAGAAGTCCAGGGTAGGTTGTCAGTTATCGTCACTCCGAGGAACCTGATGCTGTGCACTCCCTCAACATTTGATGTAGATAAGGGTGTGTTCCCCTCCTTTCTTTCTGAAGTTAATGATCAGTTCCTTACTATTGCCGAGTTTGAGAGAGAGGTTATTATCATTACACCATGCCACCAAGCCCTCGATCTACTTTCTGTATTCCGACTCATCGTTGCTTGCTATCCCTCCTGATTTGATGATGTCATCAGCGAACTTGTAACTGGCGTTGTTTGGAATTTTGCAACACAGCAGTGGGTGCACAGGGAATACAGTATAGTGCTGAGGACACAACAGTGGGTGGACATGGAGTAGAGTAGGGGGCTGAGGGTACAGCCGTGAGTGTACAGAAGTACAGCAGGGGTGTGTGGACACAGCCCTGTGTTTACATGGAGTACAGTATGGAGCTGAGGACACAGCCACTGGAGTGCAGGGAGTACAGTAGGGGTGTGTGGCCACAGCCGTGTGTGTGCAGGGAGTACAGCAAGGGGCTGGGGAAACAGACGTGGATGTACATGAAGTACAGTAGAGGACTGAGGGCACAGCTGTGAGTATACAGGGAGTACAGTAGAGGCCTGAGTGCACAGCCTTTGCTATACAGGGATGCACTGTACGGGGCTGAGGATACAGCCGTGGGTGTACAGGGAGTACAGTAAGAGGCTGAGGGCACAGCCATGGATGTACAATGAGTACAGTAAGGAGCTGAGGGCACAGCCATGGGTGTACAGGGAATACAGTAGGGGTCTGAGGACACTGCTGAGGTGCACGGAGAGTACAATAGACGGGCTGAGAACACTGGAGTTCCAGTGTTGAGTTTTATTGTGGAGAAGGTGCAGATACCTTTCTTCACAGAATGTGGTCTGTTGGCAGAAACCGAGGGATCCAGTTGCAGAGGGTGGAGCCGTGATCAATGTCACGGAGTATTGAGATAAATCTGGAGGGGATAATGATGTTGAAGGTGAAGCTGTAGTCAATGAGCAGAGTCTGTTGTCCCGATGTTCCAGGTATGAGGGCAGGGCTCGGTATATGGCATCCATTGTGGACCCATTCCATGAATCGGCACACTATTGGCAGCAGGTCAGACTGGGAGACTGAAGGTAGTGTGTGCCATAACCAACGTCTCAAAGCACTTCTTGTTTATTGATGTCAGAGCCACTGGGCGGTAGTCATTAAGGAACGTTGCATGTACAATCTCACTTACAAGGATGATGGTGGTCTTCTTGAAGCAGGTTGGGACCTCGGCTTGTTGGAGGGAGAGTCTGAAGATGTTTGTAAATACCTCTGCCAGTTGGTCCTCACAGGATCTGACTGCTCAGCCGGGAACACTCTCCAGGCCCGTCGCTTTCCTTGACCTGACCTGCAGGAAGACTAATCATGCCTGCAGCGGTGACAGCGGGCACAGGTACATCCGAGGCTGCCGGGCAGGTTTCACACTGGCAGTCACAAAGTCAATCATCGTAGATATTCTCACTCCCATCTCTCTCCGTCATCATCCACACACAGTGACATTTTATGGTATGAGAAACACAGTTATTGTTGAGATAGAGTGACATCAATAGATTGGGACTGTATGCCATCAAGTTCTGTGTCACCAAAACAGGGTAAATTCACAACAAAACGGGGGCAGGGTGTGCTCCTATTGGGTATCAGTGGTGCAGGGAGTGAAGATTTTACAGATATAATTCCAGTCAAGCCACTGCTTTAATCTGAATGGAATCAAGCACCTTGGGTGTTGTGACTTTTCAATGGTGGACAGTCCTGACGGAGTCAGGAAATGCCATTGACATGGACCACCTGAACAAAGGACCTGAGGGCATTTTTGCTAAGTTTGGAGATGATACAGTGATGGTTGGATGGGCAGGCGATATTCATGAAGTGGGGAGGCTGCAGAAAAGCTTGGACAATTTCGGACTGTGGGCAAACACGTGGCTGATGGAACACAATATGGGATCATGTGAGGTTACGCACTTTGGTAGGCGGACTAGAGGCGGGTACTATGTTCTAATAGGGTCCATTGATTTTGAAGCACTCGTCCTCTCTTATGGTTAATGTGCAGGTTCAGTTGGCGGTTACGAAAGCAAATGCAGTGTTAGTATACATTTCAAGGGGTCTAGGATACAAGAGAGGAGACATGCTGCTGAGAATGTAATGGGCTATGTTCAGACAGCATTTGTAATATTGGGAGTTGTTTTGGTCACTATCTCTGGGGAAAGCTCTGCAGGTGCTGGAGGTGATCCATCCTGGTGATGGTGGCTTGTCATATGCACGGCAGTGTGTGTAGTCGATAGAATTGAGAAGAATAGGAGGCGAGGTATCTTACAGAAACTGATTGATTTCTGCAAAGGATGATACAGTCAGTGTGTAGGAGACAATGACAAAACGGCAGTTTCAGAGTGAAGGAATGGGCTGAGTGGCCTAAATCTATTGCTATATCTCATGCCCTTTAAGTAATAGGGTCTATTATTCATTGCAGAATTGCAAGTCTCTGACCTGCTTTTGTAACGCTTGTATGTTGATTTTACTTCACATGCTGTTCAATAGTAACCCCTGTGATATGAATGGTGGAAGGATTCAGTGTTGGCCAGTAGTCCATTAAACGTTGAATGGAAACAGCTATCTGTGACTCTCATCAAGCAGGAGTACACTGTCTCTCCGATGATTGCCACTTTCAGTCTGATATTTTCGAAGGATCTATCCTGTTACGCCAGTGTTGTTGAATTTAACAAAACAGTTGCAATTTATCACAGCACACAGCAACAATAAGTCATCGAATACTGATTACCCTTCTAATAACAGAAACGTCTACAATGTTCTGTATAGGAAACACTGCTTTCATGTTCATGTTCGATCGAAGATAACCTGTCCCATCGAGATGCTCAACTTGGAACTATTTTTAAAAAATCTTTATTTAGATGTGGGCATCGCTGGATGGTCCCACCATTTCTTGTCTGTCCCTCTTTGACCCCTTGAGAAAGTGGAACTGAGCTGCCTTTTGAACCGCTGCAGTCCACTTGCTGTGCGCTGACCCGCAATGCTATTAAGGAGGGAATTCCAGGGTTTGTCCCCAGGAAAAGTGAAGGAACGGCGATATATTTCCACATCAGAATGTTGACTGGTTTGGAAGGGAATTTGTAGGTGGTGGTATTCCCATAAGTCTGCTGCCTTTGTCGTTCTAGACGCTAACATTCTAGATGTTTGTGAGATTGGAAGGTGCTGTCTGAGGATCTTTGGGGAATTTCTGCAGTGTGTCTAGTAGATAGTACACACTTCCACTACTGAGTGACGGTGATGGAGGGAGTGAATGCTTGTGGATGTGATGCCAATCAAATTGACTATTTTTCCAGGATGGTGTCAAGCTTCTTGGTGTTGTTGGGGCGGCACTCATTCAGGCAAGTGGGAGAATTCCATCTCATGCCTGACTTGTGCCTTGCAGATGATCGACAGGCTTTGGGAAGTCCGGAGGTGAGTTAGTCGCACAGTATTCCTAGACGCTTATCTGCTCTTATATTTATGTGGCGAGTGCAGTTGAGTTTCTGGTCAATGATAACCCCCAAAACATTGATAGTGGGGAATTTAGTGATTATAATGCGGCTGCATACCATATTGTTATATTGTCTCTTATTGGTGATGGTCATTGTCTAGCATCTGTGTGTTGTGAAAGTTCCTTGCCACTTGTCAGCCCAAGCCTGGAGAGGGTCCAGATCTTGTTGCATTTGGTCATGGACTATTTCCGTACCTGAGCATTTGAGAATGGTGCTGAACACTGTGCGGTCATTGCCGAATATCCCCACGTCTGGCATTATGATGGTGGGATGTTCATTGATGAAACAGCTAAAGATGCTTGGATCTCGTCTTTATCTGAAGAGTCACTGAAGATCTTACCTAGTATGGTTATGAAACGTCTGATAATGAACTCTCCAGCTCAGCGATCAAACCAACATCCACATTATCCTGAGGGATTACTGCAGAAATGTTCTGGAGTTGAGATGACTGACGTCCAACAACAATGACAATCTTCCGATCTGTCAGGGATGGCACCAATAATGGAGTATTTGCCCGCAATGCCCTTTTTGCTCGAGTTCCCTGATGCCACATTCGAAAGAATGTATGGTTAGGGCTGGAATTCAGCTCCTTTTTCTATGTTTGAACCAAGGCTGTGATCAGGTCAGGAGCTGAGTGGCCCTGGTGGAACCCAAACTGGGTGTCACTGAGCAGGTTACGACTGAGCAGTTGCTGATTGATAGCACTGTTGATGTCGCTTTTCATCACTGTACCGATAATGGGGAGTAGATTGATGAGGTGGTATTTGGCCGGGTTGACTTTGTCCTGCTTTTTATGTACAGAACACACTTGAGCAGTTTCTTCCCCATTGTTGGTTTGTAATCATACTGTAACAGCTTGGATAGTGGAGTGCAAAGTTCTGGAGCACAAGTCTTTAGGACTATTGTCAGTATGTAATCAGGGCCCATAGCCTTTGCAGTATCCAGTGCCTTCAACCGTTTCTTGATACCAGCTAATCGAATTTGCTGAAGACTGCTACCTGTAATGATGGGGACCACTGGAGGAGACCGAAGTGGGATTATCCACTCAAAACTTCTAACTGAAGAATTCTATGAAAGCTTCGGCCTTATCTTTTGCACTGATGTGCTGGGCTCTTCCATCATTGAGTTTGGGGATAAATGTGGAGCCTCTTACTCTGGTGAGTTGTTTAATCGTCTACCACCATCCACGATCGGATTGGCAGGACTGCAGGACTTAAACCTGATGTGTTGGTTCTGGGATCGCTTAGTTCTATCTGTCCCTTGCTTTTTATGCTATATGGCATGCAAGTAGTTCTGTTTGGAAGCTTCAGCAAATTAACATTTTATCTTTATGTATGTCTGGTTCTGCTCTCGGCTTGCCCTCCTGCACTCCCTATTGAACCAGCGTTAATCATCTAGTTTGATGGTAATGTCTGAGAGGGGAAAATGCTGAGTATATGAAGTTACAGGTTACAGGGACTCCCAGAGCATCCACCGCCCGACTCTGTCGCACTAAGCTGCCTCCCATCCCCACAGGACATATCCAGGGATGGTGATGGTGCTGTATGGGTTATATCTGTAAGGTAGAATTCCGTGAGTATGCCTATGTCAGGCTGTTGCTTGACTAGTCTGTAAACCAGTTGTCCCAATTGTGGCACGAGCCCTCATTGTTAGTAAGGAGGACTTTGCAGATTCGACAATGATGTTTCTAATGTTCACTTTTCCGTTGCCCTGGTCAATACATCCGGTTTTATTTCTTTGAGATTTTGTAGCACATCTGAATGACTCGCTAAACCATTTCAAGGGCGATTGAGAGTCAATCACATTGCTTTGGGTCTGGAGTCAATGGTCGGCCCGACCAGGTGTGGAATGGAAGATTCCTTCATTGAAGGATGCCAGTGAACCAGATGGACTTTTCTGACTATCGGCAACGATTTCATTCTCATAGGTAGATTCTTAATTCCAGGGATATTTTTAAATTATTGAATTGAATTGCCACCATCTTCAGTGGCAGGATTCGAACCTCAGTCCACAGAACAGGAGCTGATTTTCTGTTTTGATAATCTCGCGGTAATACCATGTCACCTACTTGGAACCACATGTTGTACTCAACTGCTGTTCATTGTGTTGCCCTGTTTTGCTATCATTGTTAAATTATTGTGGAACCTCATCCTTCATTAAATCCTGACTGAAATACATGGTGATGAAAGTCATTTCGACTGCTCGAATTTCGTCCAGTCTGTTTTGTTTGAACAGACATTTCAAGGCAGCTGCACATCATAGAAGAACAGAAAGAGATAATCGGTAATAGTGCACGGTACCTGTCACCAGACTAGCGTGTCTGTCCAGGTATCGAAAGTATTTATTGTGGGTCAGACAACCGCAGAATTATTATAGCACAAATGGAGGTCAGTCAGCCCATCGTGGGGTCACAAGCTCTCCAACTGCACAATTGGAGATAGAGAGAGTGTGTGGAGATAGATTGTGTGAGAGAGAAATAAACAGAGAGAAAGAAAGTGAAGAGAGATAAACTGAGAGAGAATAGAAAGAGGAGCGACTAACTGGGTAGGAGATGAAGAGGTGCTAAATGAGGGTGAAGTTAGATAGATCAGAAGACAGCATGAAGTTGGATAGATATGGACAGACAGAAGTTAGAAGTTTTAGTTAGAAATTCCTCTGGACTGCAAACCATTTGGCTGGGTGTCATACACTGTAAGCAGTTTTTGTTGCAAACGTTTTGTCCCCTGGCTAGGCGACATCATCAGTGCTTGGGAGCCTCCTGCGAAGCGCTTCTTTGATGTTTCCTCCGGTGTTTATAGTGGTCTGTCCCTGCCGCTTCCGGTTGTCAGTTTCAGCTGTCCGCTGTAGTGGTTGGTATATTGGGTCCAGGTCGATGTGTTTGTTGATGGAGTTTGTGAATGAATGCCATGCCTCTTGGAATTCCCTGGCTGTTCTCTGTCTGGCTTGCCCTATGATAGTAGTGTTGTCCCAATCGAATTCACGTTGCTTGTTGTCTGCGTGTGTGGCTGGAACGAGGACATACCACAACCAAAAGGACTAGCCACACTACCATATATCAGGAGCATCTCGGAACTGACTGCCAGACTACTGAGACCCCTCAGACTCATAACGGCACACAAACCAACAGCCACGCTCAGACAACAACTCACCAGAACGAAGGACCCGATACCCAACATGAGCAAGACGAATGTAGTGTACAAAATACCATGCAAGGACTGCACTAAACACTATATAGGACAAACAGGAAGACAGCTAACAATCCGCATACATGTACATCAACTAGCCACGAAACGACACGACCAGCTATCCTTTGTAGCCACACACGCAGACAACAAACAACATGAATTCGACTGGGACAACACTACTATCAGAGGGCAAGCCAGACAGAGAACAGCCAGGGAATTCCTAGAGGCATGGCATTCATCCACAAACTCCATCAACAAACACATCGACCTGGACCCAATATACCAACCACTACAGCAGACAGCTGAAACTGACAACCGGAAGCGGCAGGGACAGACCACTATATAAACCGGAGGAAACATCAAAGAAGCGCTTCGCAGGAGGCTCCCAAGCACTGATGATGTCGCCTAGCCAGAGGACGAAACGTTTGCAACAAAAACTTCCAGCTCGGCGAACAGAACCACAACAACGAGCACCCGAGCAACAAATCTTCGCACAAACTTTGAACTGTAAGCAGTGTGCTGATACTGGCTGTCATCCCAGATCACTTATTTCCAATAATGTCACAGAGCCATGGAGAAGGTGGATTTTTAAAAATAGACTATGCCAAGAACAGCAGGAAATGATAACACACCCCACTGTGTGAGAGACTGGTCTAGGGAATCTCAGTCAGGTGGATCACTGACTGGCGAGGAAATTAAACTGACTGGACTCAGATGTTAGTAAGAGCAAAGGAAAAGTTTTATTTTTAACTACTGCAGGGAACCAATACTAACACACCTTGTGTAATGGCCCTGAACATAACGTATTCATTTTGTTCTCTTCTTATCACACGCTCAAGGACAAGGGCTGGAAAACATTCGAGTTCTAATTTTCTCACTCCTTTGCCAAGGACATAACTCGCTTTCTGGTTTCCTTAGCTTTTCTGCTGAATTCGACTGCTCGCCAGGCCAGGTTGAATGTAGACAAAGTTCAGGAAAGAAAAGCTGTATCCTCGACTGCAGAATTCAGCAAACTATTAGCAAAGTTCAGAAAAAAATTAAATTTAGCATAGCATTCTCTTTCACAGAAATGTTAGTTTTGTTACTTTTCAGTTACATTGACAGAGGGAAAATCGGGATCTCAACTGTGGATCAAATAATGATTGATAAATATTACGCACTACTTCCATAGTTTTGTAATCCACGTTTCAATTTATATAGCTCCATATCAGGAGTGCATTTTAACAACATTATCTCTTTGTAGTTTGCATATTTCGCTCTGTACAGAAAATATTTTCCCTGTATTTTGTATTGCATTAATGCATTTCATTAAGCTCGTCTCTGCTAATTCCTCATTGTAGATATACCCTTGAATCTGTTATTGGTATGAGTTATAAAGAATAACGTTTAAATGCTAGTGATTGGGGAACACCACTGTCCCTCCGCCCAGATGGAACAGTCATGTCCCCGAGTCCTCTCCATCTTCTCTCTTTTCCCCAATGTCATAATCACAATGAAAATGAAGTCCAGTAAATGATACTTCACAACAGTTCTTTAGCATCGATAACATCAACAACATGACCTACACCAGCCCTCTCTGATTCTAGAATAACAATCTGAATTTTGTTTGTCATGTACAACTCTGCATTTACATATCCATGACGTTTGTTTGTTATAAAACCACATTGTCTCAGGCACATTTTGCCATCAGATCCTGGATGAAAGATGTTATCTCAATGTTCTACTGATATTGCAAAGACTGATCTGTAGTTGCAGGATTTGTTTCTCCATGTATGAGCGGAGAAGCATGTTTATGTTCTGTTAAATCTGTGGCATTGTTTCCATATCCAAGGCAGACTGAATGATTATACACAATCGATCTTCCATCGTCAACATTCCTTCCTTCAGTCACACTCACATATCACACCCAGAATGCATGAATGTTCAAAGTTATTTTGATCTTTAATGAAATAGTATTGAATTGAAATGGATTAACTGAGCTGTTTGCTCAGCGATTGTGATTATGTCAGTCTCCACGGATCCTATGCGTTCCTAGAGAGTTCCTCTCTCCTATGAATAAGGGAATGCTTTCAGTGTTTTATCCCATCGTATGAGCGCGACCATCACCCACACCAGTAACTGGAATCTGCAACTTCAGAGAGAGGGTGAGGAGAGATCAGAAACTGATAGCATTTGACTGGAATGTTCTAGCAATGAATCAAATCTGTGAATATTAGACTGGAATGTTCCAACAATGCACAGGAGTTTATCCTTGGATCTGTACTGGCTTTCCCAGCCTTGAATATCATTAGTATCGCGGATTGAAGATGTACTGATGGTTATTCAAGCTGGTTACTATCCTATCCTTGCTATAGTTGGTACTCCTGGTAAGTCACTCGAGCTGTCTAGTGAAACGGTCTATATTGAATTGATGCTCATAATATTTAAATTTTGGAAAAAGGCAAGTCAACTTTTTCATTTCCAAGCAAAGATTCCATTCCTTAGAAATTATAACTCGCAAATTACTCAATACAAGTTGCTCACCAATATGCAATGATGAAACAGGCTGTTCACAACCACATTGATTAATTTTCTCCTGCACAGTTTGCATCTCCATACCCTCCCCTCTTACCAATCCTTTCCAGTACCACCATTGTGACATCTAGTGTCCTCCTCAGCCTCAGTGCAACTCCTGAATAAACCATCGTTTGTGCGTTGTTAATTCCGCATACAGCTGTTTCAAATCCCCTCTTACCACGTGTTCATTGCGAACCATTTGCACTTGAGATGTTTAACTTGTTCTCTTTAACTTGCACAGAATCTGAAAGATGGGATGACAGTGTATGGTGGTCACATCATTGGTTCATAATCCAGAGCCACAGAATAATAATCTGTTGATATCGGCTTGCCTCATGCCGATTAGAGAAAGCAGCGGTCATCCTTCCCTGGTCAGGTCTCTGTGTGACTGCAAAGCCACAGTACTGTGTTTTACTCTTTTGTGTCCTGTGGAACAGCTGAACTAGCCACGCAGTTCAAGATCGGCCTAAGATGCTGACCTGATCAGGTCTGCACACATCCCGCGAGGGCAGATCAAAGGCAAAGATAGCTCCCTTCCTCTGCCTGTATCCCATATTCTAGCAGTTCATTTCCATTCAGGTAGGTGGCCATTCACTGTTTTAAATGGATTCTTTGTGATTGAGTCTCTCCCCTAGAGTGACGTCCATCTGACTAGGCACCTCCAGTGCTGGCTTTATTGATGCTGACCTACAAATGTAAGGATGTTTTAAATTCCAAATCAGTGACAGTGCATCGTAAATGAATAGTTTCATATTTCACACAAAAGAAACGGAGCCAGCTCAGTGAGGGAAATGAATTATTGCGATCAAACCTGAGAGTGTTGTTGAAGCAGCATTTGGGGCATTGTGGACAGATTTTCTCTCCGTTAGAAGGTGTGACATCCTTACCACAGAGAGAGTTAACAGGGGTTCCACCAGATTAATCTCTGGGATTATGACACCATGGGGAGTGAGTGAAGGTTGATCGGGAGCACTGTGAGGGAATAGGAGGTGATTGCATTGAACACTGAGTGGGATGGGCAATCACTCCTTATATTCTAAACAGCCAATGAGAAGGTCATAAATTCCATGTCTGCGGTTTCACTCAGGATGCATGATTCTGGATAGTTTAAGTGCCTGGGGGGACGTTACGCCCTCCTACCACAACCCCTATTCGCCACAGTCATTGACAGAGACAGAAAGGTCCAGGTTTTGAATAAACTCTCCCCACATTAATACCGTGCACTTGGCGTGTGATTCTACATTGAATATCATATTATCCACCACCTCGACAGCAGCCACAATACCTTCATCCTAAAACAGTTAACTATTCCCACCAGCTTCTGACCTTCATGAAGAACATGAATCCAGCTTCTCTAAGATGCAAGGCGGCTCCTTGAGGTTTAGACCATAAGATGATAAGACATAGTAGCAGAATTTAGGCCAGTTAGCCCATCGAGTCTGCACTACCACTCAATCATCGCTGACAGTTTTCTCTAAGCCATTCTCTGAACTGCTCCTTGTAACCCTTGATCCCCTGGATAATCAAAAACCTATCTCTCTCCGTCTCAGATATACTTAATGACCTGGCCCCCACAACCTTCTGTGGCAATAAATTTCAAAGATTTGCCATTCTCTGGTTAAAGACATTTCTCCTTATCACTGTTCTAAAAGGTGTTCCCTTTCATCTAAGGCTGTGCCCTCTGGTACTCGTCCAATCGAAACATCTTACCAACATCCACTCTGTCCAGGTCATTAAGTATTTTGCATGCTTCCATTTCAATCCCTCTCATTCATCTAAACTTTATCTAGTATCGACCCAGAGTCCTCAAACATGCCTTATACAACAAGCTTTCCGTTCCTATGACCATTCTCGTGAAGATCTTGGGAACACACTCCAGGACCAGTACATCCTTCCTGAGATATGGGGCTCAAACTTACGCACAATACTCCAAATGTGGTCTGACTAGAGACGTATACAACCTGTTTTATATTCAATTCCTCTCGTAATAAATGCCATCAACAATAACTTCAATTGCACTCCTGACTACTGCCTCAACCTGCAAGCTTATCTTGAGAGAACCCTGCACTAGAACTCCCAAGTCCCTTTGCACTTCAGCTTTCTGAATTTTCTCCCCATTTAAAAAATAGATCACGCCTCTATTCTTCGTGCCAAAGTTCATGACTTCACACTTTCCAACATTGGAAGGCATCTGTCAATCTTTTTACATGTCCAAATCCTTCTTCAGCCTCTCCACATCCTCAATACGACTTGTCCATTTGTCTATCTGTTTATCATCTGCAAACTTATCCAGATTTCCCTCAATTCCTTATCTAGATTGTTAACGTAACCAATAAAAAGTTACCATTCCAACACTGAGCCTTGTCACCACTTGTCACCGTCTGCCATCCTGATAAGGATCATTTCAACCCCACTCTCTGCTTTCTGCCAGACAGCCAAGCTTCTACCAATGCCACTACCTTTCCTCTAACACCAGGGGTCCTTATCGTACTCAGTCATCTCCTGTGTGACACATTGTCAAAGGCTTCTTGACGACCAGGTAGATAACATCCATTGGCTGTGCTTGGTCGAGCTTGCTCATTTCGTCCTCAAAGTATTCCAACAGATTTATCAAGCATGACCTTCTCTTGATGAAACCATAGTGACTTTGTTCTATTTTACCAAATACTTCCAAGTATTCAGAAATCTCATCCTTCACAATGGATTCCAGGATCTTACCCACGACCGAAGTTAAGCTATTCATTGTGGATTTCTTTTTGTCTTTTTCCTTACTCCCTTGTTAAAGAGGGATGTCGCATTAGTGGCTTTCCAGTGTTCTGAGATTATTCATTACTCTAGTGATTCCTGAAAGGTCACCAAAATCGCCTCTATTCTTTCTTCAGCATTGGGTTGTAGTCCACACCCCATTGCCTAGAACTGGATACTCCCTTTGCAGGACTGTGTCCCATCAGAACAGGTTCTTTCTTCTTCCGTAATAACCCCTCGTTAAGTTTCCGCCCGCCTCCCCAACCCTCACCAAGCCAATTTCCACTCCTGACACCTTCTTTGCCACTACAAGAAGTATGAAACCTGTGTCAACACCACCCTCCGCACCTCCATCCAAAGCCCCAAAGGATCCTTCTGCATCAGGCAAAGAACATCCTGTGCATCCAAACACTTCATCTACTCTGTCCATTGCTCCTGGTCTCCTCTATATTGGGGTGACAGCATATCAACTTACAGAACGGTTCAGGGAACACTCTCGGACACACACGCTCAACAGCCCCACTTCCCTGTGCTTTAATACTTCAACTCCACCCCCCATTACACCAAGGACATGCAAGTTTTCCGCCTCCTCCACTGCCAAATTCTAGCCAGCAGTCGTCTGGAGGAAGAACGCATCATCTTCCGCCTTGGGTCCCTCCAACCACAC
>NC_057716.1:112464556-112473633 GCF_004010195.1 Chiloscyllium plagiosum
TGAGGATATGCAGGTCTTTGGACTCCTCCATCGTCAGTCCACAACAAAACGACGGTTGGAGGAGGAACGCCTCATCTTCCGGCTAGGAACTCTCCAACCACAAGGGATGAACTCGGGTTTCACCAGTTTCCTCATTTCCCCTCCCCCCACCTTGTCTCAGTCAAATCCATCGAATTCAGCACCGCCTTCCTAACCTGCAATCTTCTTCCCGACCTCTCCGCCCCCACCCCAGTCTGACCTATCACCCTCACCTTGACCTCTTTCCACCTATCACATTTCCGACGCCCCTCCCCCAAGTCCCTCCTCCCTATCTTTTATCTTAGCCTGCTGGACCAATTTTCCTCATTCCTGAAGAAGGGCTAATGCCCGAAACGTCTATTCTCCTGTTCCCTGGATGCTGCCTGACTTGCTGCGCTTTTCCAGCAACACATTTCCATCTCTGATCTTCAGCATCTGCAGACCTCACTTTCTCCTTTGGTCAGATCAAATTTGGATTATTGTGCACAGTTTTGGATCCCATATCTCAGGAAGAATGTACTGGCCCAGGAACGTTTTCCAAGGAGATTCACGAGAATGGTCTCAGTAAAGCAAAGCTTAACATATGAAGAAGATCTGAGGGCTCTGGGTCTATATTTCATAGAGTTCAGAAGGATATTAAGAGTTATAATTGAAACTTACAGAATACCGAATGACCTCGACAGAGTGGATATTGGAAATATATTTCCAATGGTAGGAGAGACTAGGACACGTGGGTACAGAGTACAGAGGAGACCTTTAGAACAGAGATAAGGAAAAACCACTTCAGCCAGTGAGTGCTGAATCTACGGAATTCACTACTACAGAAGGCTGCCGAGGCAAGGTCATTGAATATATTTAAGAGTGAGACAGAAAGGTTCTTTATTGTAATGACGATCAACGGTTACAAGTAGACAGCGGGAGAATGGAGTTGAGAAGCTGAACAGCCATCATTGAATGACGGAGCAGGCTCAATGGGCTGAATGGCCAAATTTCTGCTCCTATGTCTTCTGGTTGTGTGGTTAATATTGGCTCTCCTCATTCCTCATTGGAGATGTATCCTGGAATTTGATCTCAATATGATTTATAAAGAGTAACATTCCAATAATGATGACTGGGAAATATCATGTTCTCTCCCTCCAGTCTCAGCAGCCATGACCCCAATATCATAATCATACTGAAATTTAAATCCAGTGAATGGTACTTAGTCACAGTTGATTGACATCGATAACATTAACATCATGACCCTCACCTGCCCTCTCTGATCCTCGAATAACCATCTGAATTGTATACCACACCATACTCTCTGTTAACATATTCATGTCCATTTGTCTGCTATAACGCATGTTGCCCATAGGCATATTTCCCTGTCAGATTATGGACTAGAAAAGTTCTCTCTAAGTTTTACTGACATTATAATCACTGATCACTAGTTACAGACTGTATGTTTCCATTTATAAACGGAAAAACTTGTTTATGTTCTGACAATCCTATGACATTACTCCCATATCCATTACACACAACTATCTCCAATATTCCTTTCCTTAGTCACCCCGACATATTGCATGCCAAATGTGTAAATATTAAACGTTCTTTTGAATTTTAATAAAATCAGTATTGAATTTAAAGGGGTTAACTGGAGTTATTTGTTCAGTGTCTGTGATTATTGTCAATCTCCGTGGATCCTAATTATCCCAGTGGAGTGTTTCCATCATTGAATGATAAATGGGCTCTCTCAATGAGTTATCCCATAGTACGAGTAGGAACATCACTGATAGCACTAACAGGGATCTGCAGCTCGAGAGAGAGGGGGAGAAAAGATAAGAATCTGCGACCATTAGACTGAATGTTACAATAATGTTTCAGAATGTGAGGACCTTGGATTGGAATGTTCCAACATTGGTTCAGAATCTGAGAACATTAGACTGGAATGTTCCAACAATGGATCAGAATCTGAGAACAATAGACTGGAATGTTACAGCAATGGACAGGAGTTTATCTGATGGTCTTTACTGGCTTTCTCAGCCTTGGATATCATTAGCATCACGGATCCAGGATATTCTTTGGATTATTCAAGGTGGTTACTATCCCATCCTCGCTATAGTTGGCGTTCCTGGTAAGTCACCAAATTTGTCTACTAAGCCGGGTTGAACTGAATTTCTGCTCATGATATATAGATTTTGGAAAATGCAAGTCAATGTCTTCAGTTCCAAACAAAAAATCGTTTCCTTATGAATTATTACTATTAAGCGACTATTTATAAATTATTCACAGAGACACAAGCAGGAACCAAACTGTTTTCAAACTCCATAATTCAGTTTTCCCTTCACAGATTTACATCTCCATGACCTCCACACTCACCAATCTTGTCCAGTACCACCACTATGATATCCTAGTCTCATCCGCAGTCTCAGTGCAACTTCTGAATTAACCATGATGTGTGCCTTTGTTCAATCCTGATGCAAAAGTTTCGAGATCCTTCTCATCACATATCCATCACTAAATAATTGCTCTTGAGGATGTTTAACTCGTTATCTGCACAGACGGGAAAACAGTTTATGATGGTCAAGGTATTGACTCATAATCTCGAACCACAGAAGAATAGTGTTGATATCTCATGAAAGAAATTGGTGGAATTTAAAAGCATCCATTATCATTTGTTATAAAAGCTTGGCTCAAGTCCTTTAGAGAAGTCAACGTGTCATACTTCCCTAGTCAGTTTTCCGTGTAACTTCTGTGATGAACATGTGTGTGTACTGTACGTTTAAGAGAATTAAAAACCAGTACGAAATACCTGACAGCACCAAGTGTTCTGAAGAATAGATATAATGTAACATTTGGTGGACAACTCAATTAGCTCATTGTCGCGAGCCAAAAACAAATTAAGCCAAACATTTTAAATTATACCCCAAAATACCCACCTCCAATCAAGTTTGATTTTAGTGTACTGACAATCTCAAATGCCAATGACAATCCAATGTTTTGGGGGTACAAGACCATGGAAATTGATCGGTTGAGAGAAGAACTGCCAAGCATGCACAGACTGCCTGAAAAATAGCTGTCTTAAAGGTACATTTATCGATTAGTAATTGGTGAAGCAGAATCCCCAAGAAGAAACGAAGACAGGAATATGAAGAAGAGCAAAAAGCTTCCTGGTTTTGAGATAAGAAGCTTTGTTTTGTAAATCTTAATTAGGAATCTTATCGGACTAGTATTGTGGTGGGGATGGGGAGGTAAACGATAGGTTAGAGGAATAAGTTGTAAATAGTCGTTCGTTTATTATTCTCTGTTATACTTTAAGAAATAAAGTTGTTAATATTTTACTTAAAATAGTTTTGGATTCTAGAATTATCACAGATTACTGCATGGGATAAATCTTTTCTCTGTTGCTGGTTTTAATTAAGCAGAAGAATTGCTCCTGTGTTGTAACACCACAAACCCCCAGCAATGTATTTTACTTTTTAGTGTCATGTGGAACAGCTGAACAAGCCACTCAGTTTAAGGTTAGCATAACATGCTTCCCTGACCAGGGCTGCATACATCCTGTGAGAGAAGAACAAAAGGAAAGATAGCTCCCTCCCTCTGCCTGTTTCCCGTATTCCTACAGCTCAGTTCTTTTCAAGTAGGTGATCATCCCCTCTTTTAGGTATATTCAATCTCACTGAAATTCTCTCCGAGAATGATGCACCATAGGCTGATGTACAGATGTAAGGGACCTATAAATTTCATATCAGTCGTCGTGCATAGAGAGTAATGTTTTATGGCACAGGAAAGAAACGGCGATGTCTAAGCGAGAGAAAAGGTTTACTGCGTTCATCCCTGAGAGTGTTGTTGAGGCAGTACTTGGGGTACTGTGGGTAGACATTCTCACAAGTCTCACGAGACTAATCTCTGGGATGATGGCAACATGAGCAATAAATGAAGCTTAGTGAGTGTATAAGAGGTGAGTGAATTGAACATTAAGGGAGATGGGCAATCACTCATGATGTTCTAAACAGACACTGTTACGGTGATAAATTCCATGGCTTTTCTTTTCATTCGGGTTACATGATTCTTGATAGTTTAAGAGCCACTTGGAGCGTTCCACCCAACCACACTCACTCCCTATTTCGATTGAGACAGAGAGCGAAAGAGAGAGAGAGAGAGAGAGAGGTTCGAGATTTTGAATAAACTCTTCCAGCATTAATACATTTGAACTGGTGCGTGATCCTGCAATGAACGTCATGCTATACATGATCCCCACAGCAGCCACAATAGTTACATTCCAAAAGAGTTAACATTTCCCAGCAGCTTCTGACCTCCATGAAGAACATGGGTGTGTCTTCTCGGAGATGGAAAATGCCTCCTTGAGACTTTACACGAAATATTTGGTTAACCTCCTCACTGCCAGCAAACCACATTAATGTAGCACACGTTCTACAAACAATTGAGCCATGATTAATATCATGGAGCCCTCTATCAGTGCAGTCTCGGTGTCATTGTTTTATCATGTTGGAGTATCAATTACACCCGCCTGTTCCTGTATAACTATCACGTGTGGCTGAATAGCTTCCTCCTGGTCTCATGGAGCAGGTTGAAGGGTCTGATTGGGCTCTGTTCTTGTTTAACAGCTCGATGTACTGACCAGACCCCTTCTCTTCCTGTGCAACAGGCAGGAGGATTAAATGGGATATCCCTCTTCTTGTTCAGTAGTTTCCACGCGTTGAATAGCTTCCACATATCAGTGTGTAACCCGCTTGAGATGCTGAATGAGCTCCTATTTCGACTGTGGAAATGTGTAGCGTCTGAGCTGTGCTTTTACATGAATGTTACCAACACTTTAATAGCACAAACCCGGAATGCTGTCCGGGTTTTGTTGCACATGGACACAAAATAGTTCACGAGCTAATGGTGGACAAAATGTTCTGAATGTTGTGTGATCTTCAGTCATTAACCCCACTTCAGATCTTATGATGGGGAAAGACATTGATGGAGTAGCTGAAGATGTTTTTTGCTGAGGAAGCTAATCTGAGGATCTCCTGCGGGATATCGGGGGACTGAGATGTTTGTTGGCAATCGAGCACAAACATCTTTCTTTGTGCTCTGAAAGACCCCAAATAGTGGGAGGTTACACCTGATTTCTATTCAGCTCAATTAAGTAGGGGGTCCCGATGCCATCCTCAGACAAATACTGCCTTGATATCAAAGCCATTCACTTTTTCTTGAGCCCCAGTGCTCACCTCCTATTCGAAAAAATAAGTGATGGTGTCTGTGCAGGGTGTCTCACAGAGGGTAATCACTGTCAGGAATTATCTGGGATCGAGAGTTATGGGAGTTAACTCACTGAAAGTATTTAAAGAGAAGGTCGATGCATTTTTGACCTGTCAGAGAGCTAAGGGGCACAGAATTAGGTATTAAAGTGGAGTTAATGTCAACAGTTGATCAGCCATGATGGTATACAATGGCTTGATATATCCGAATTATCTGATCCTCTTCCTTATGTCCTCATATTCAGTCATTACGAAGTTAATGATTGTAATTTTCCTGAACGTTCCTTTATTGAACATTGCAATCAGAGAGAGCAAAGCATTTTGTAACTTATCTGTGGGTGAGGTATGGGGGGTTGTATTCACCGGGAATCTGGATCAACACCATGATCAACAAATGAAGCACAAGTTGCAGAGAGGACACACTCTGCAAAGAGACCAGAGGTGTCTTTCGAACCTGGCCTCATTTTCCCAAAAATATTTTCCAACCCACATCAAACCTTGTCTGACAGTCTGGAAGGAATGAATAATATCCCGTGTAACTGTGGACCAAGTATTTGGAGCAAGTGGAATCCATCTGCTCCTTTCAAGAGCTGTGAGGGGCTGAATAGAACATACGAACATAGGACCAAGCAACAAGATTGGGACATTAGACACTTTGTCACTGTTCCACCATGCACCAGGATCATGGGTGATGTGTTTGTGGTCTCAGCAGCACTTTTCTGTGTGTATATCATTTTCCTACATTCACTTGTCTATCAAATGTCACCAAAAACAATTTTGAATAAATGCAAACATCCAGGCGCCACAAACATCTGTGGAAGGGAATTTCCACTTGAGCACCTCTTTGAGAATTTCTCATTTGTATTACAACCAATATTGGAGGGCCACTGTTTCTTTTCCCAGTCCCACTCCTTCACTGGTTACACCAATCTTAAATAGTTTAGTGTTGCGGCCAATGATATCGGTCTCAGAGTAGGTCATTTTCCAGAAAAATGGGAGACATAAAATTTGAACTCATAACAAATGGTAAAATGATAGAGTGTCCTTGTTGAAGTTATTATGCTCACACAAGCTACTAGTGGTGGGATTTGTTTCTGGAATAGTTGGATTTGGCTGAATTCCCTTTGTTTCAGGCAGTGGAGATACTTCAATGAATCCTCACCAGGAACTCTTCACAAGTGGTAAAGATAACTCAGGGATTTTATGAACTGACACTTTGCTATTGGGCGGAACAAAGTAAGAGAGAGGGATCAATTTGCTGCTGCTTCTCAGGCAGGTAACGTTTTTTCTCGCTCTCTGTGTTGAAGCATACAATCATGTCAACTGAACACCAAACTGGACGATGTGTGCTCTCCTGGAACATTCTCTGGAAAACTTGATTATAGATTATATGCAAGTGTGTCATTCCTTTCAATGGCAAAAATGTCCCCACTTTATAATTTGATGACATATTTACATATGTCTGTGCAATTTGAAAATATTGGTCGGTGTCTTCATAGTATGTGTGTTCATATCAAGACATCTTTTTCTTAAAATTTATTATCTAGTTTTAGTCTCCCTGACAAGAGATAATATGCATCCAGTGGATACACTTTTCAGAAAGTCATGGATGGTTCAATGCTATTCCTCAGCTAAGATTGAAACTGATAATACCACATAACAATAGGCCGGCATTCCAGGAATGAGTAAAGGGAAAACTCTTTGAAAATCTTCGAAAAGAATTTTAGTTTAGAGTATCAAAACTACATACAGTGCATCAGGTGTGGGCTCAGCAATGTCCTGTACAGTTGCAGTAAAACATTCCTGCGATTAAACCCAATACTCTTTTGTTAAGAACAGCATCATTCCACTTAAATTCCAAATCACTTGCTGCATCTGCAGACTGATTTCATATGCTTCATGTCCCAAGAATATGGAAACCGCCTGTATCACAGGGTTCCGCAATCTCTCTCCATTTAAATTGATCACCATTGATTGATCCTTCATGCCAAAATAGACAACCTACCTTATGTTATTTCTGCTGAAGGTTTTCCTCACTAACCTTTCCTGTCTGTATCACATTGCAGACTCACTACTCCATTGGATGACACATTAAATGACTATCTTGGTGTACGAGCTAATTGAGCTTCAAGCCATTCCCTCGCCTTCCTTCAGATCTTTGAAACACATTATTGGTCACTGATGACCCCACAGTAATCTCTGAGACACTCTATCAGTTACAGCTTTGCTGCCTGGAAATAAATATTTGTCTCTACTCTCTATTTCCGGTTAGTGACAGCTTCCCTCTTCCTGTGTAGCCGTTCAGGCAGGTTGAATGGCCTCCTCCTGGGCTATGTAATGCACTCAATAAGCTGAATTACTTCATTTTATTTTCCTGTGCAATTCCTTACATGGGTAGAATTGTCTCCTCCTGTCTCATTGTAATGATTCTGTCTGATTTAGGTGGTCCCCTACCATATAACCGCCTCGAGGGGTGGATTGAGGGAATAGCACACGGGGTAGAGGCAGCAGCATATATCTGTAACAGCATCGAGGGGTGGATTGAGGGAACAACACATGGCGGACAGGCAGCAGTTGGCCATTCGGCTGCACCATTCAGAATGGTCATGGCAGATCCGAGTTTTTCTGACCATCCATTTCCTGTCTGTTCCGAATAAACATTGACTCTCCTGTCCAGCAAAGATCAGTCACGCTCAGCCTTGAATATCTTCAAAAACCGATTGTTCACTGCTCCCTGAGGATGAAGACACCACAGGGACACAACGCTAAAGAGAAAGGGACGTCCTCATTTCATTGTGGAACCTGTTGTTTTTTAAACTGTGTTAACTGGGCATCAAATCACCACATATTTTCAGACATAAGAACAGAATAATTAGGAATAAACATAGTCCATTCCAGACTCAAAATCTGTCCCACATTGCCACTGACCCTTTCCAATCAAATATGTATAAAACACAGCCTCTGCTGCTGTCTCAGGAAGAGAATACCTGATAGCATAACAGCACATGAGCATGAATAAAGAAGCAGAATGAGGCTATTCGGCCCATCGATTCTGATATTCCATTCAATAATTTCTTCTATGTTCCTCAACCTCATTCTGCTGCCTCCCCCGAGAATAATTGACCCCCTTATACTCATCTATTTGTATTTTAATGACACTAGTGTTTGTGTCTGTGTGCAAGTATGTGTGTGTTCATCTGCTTGTCATCTGTGTATTTGTGTGTCTACGTCTGTCCTTCTGTGTATCAGCCTGTGTATTTCTCTCTGTGTTTGTGTCTATTTGTGTGTGACTGTATATGTATGTGTGTGTTTCTACGTGTGTGTATGCCTATCCCCTTGTATGTATTGTGTTTGTTCGCATATTGGGGTGTTTACCAATAATTCTGTGTATTTCTGTGTCTGCATCTCGGTTCAGTGAGGTAACTGTGTTTTTTGGGGGGGAGTGAAAGGACTGTCGGTGGAACTGCCAGTGGGTTTAAAGTAAGAATTGCTTTTCACTGAGCAGTCCTCTTTAATCTGTCAGTGGGACCTGGATGTTTCAGAAACTCCACGCGAGGCATCACAGTCCTCTCCATCTCGTACAAGGGTCCTCCCCACATGGCAGGGGGTAGGCGGGTGAGAGAATGGACATTGGGCGCACCACGACCCGGCTTGGCCCTTTCTGTCCTATTCCAGGCTGTTTCTCTTGGAATGGGAGAAAGGGAGGGAGGGAATGAGGGCAGAAGTGGATGCCCCTGCTGTTATTGCTGGTGGAGGTGGGGATGGGGGGAATCGTGATGTGTCTTGAATGAGTCAGTCGACAGTTTTGAATCC
>NC_057716.1:112474133-112477321 GCF_004010195.1 Chiloscyllium plagiosum
GTGTACAGCTGAAAGATAATCTCCCTGCTCTGAAACTCAATCACTTTAGCAATGAAGGATAACATTCCATTTGCCTTCCCGATTGATTTGTTGTACCTGCAGACCAACCTTCTGTGATTCATGAACAAGGACACCCACGTCCTCTACAGAACAGCATGCCGCAACTTTTTTATCAAAACAAGAGAAAAACCTTTTTTTTACGTTTACTAACACCAAAACATATGCCTTCCCATTTACTAACATTGTATTCCATCTGCCAGAACTTTTCCCACTCACTCAATATATCCATATTCCTCTACAAAGTTTCACAGACCTCTGCACACTTTGCTCTGCCATTCATCTTACTATCATCTGTAAACGTTGACATGCTACACGTGGTCCCCAACTCCAAATCATCAAAATAAATTGTAAATAATTGCAGTCCCAACACCAATCCCTGAGCACATCACAAGTCACTGATTGTCATCCGGAATAGCACTCATTTATCCCCACTCTTTGACTATTGTTAGACAATTCAACCAATCCTCGATCCGTGATAATATTCTACCCCGGACACCATGCATCCTTACATTTTTCATCAGCCTCTTATGCGGCACCTTGTTGAAGGCTTTTTTTTTGGAAATCAAGGTACACCACATCCACTGGGTCCCCCATGCTCATAATGTCTTCATGGAATACGAAAAGATTTGTAATAGCATTTCCTGCCCTACATGAGCCCATGCTGCATCTGTCCAATTCCTGTCATGATGCCTTCCTTGATAAAAGACTCAAGCATTTTCCCCACTACAGACGTTAGCTAACTTATTCATAACTCCCCATCTTTTGTGTGCCTTCCTTTACAAACAGTGGCGCCACATTTACTGTTTTACAATCTGCTGGAACTGCCCAATAGTCCAGCAAATTTGGAAAATTACCGCCAGTGCACCAGTTTTATCCCCCGCTTTTCCCACCCTGGGATGCATTCCAGTAGGGCCAGGAGACTTGTCGATCCTTAGCTCCATGAGCTTGCCCGACACTAACGTTTCTGTAATAATGTTTGTTTCCATGTCCTCACCTACCTTCGTCTCTTTGCCAATCACTAGCATGTTATTACCGCACTCCACTGTGTAGACTGATACAAAATACATCTTCAATGCCTCGGCCATTTCATCACATCCCATAACTAAATGCCCCTTCTCATCCTCTAAAGGACCAACATCTACCTTAGCCACTCTTTTTAATTTAAAATTCTAATAGAAACTTCTGCTATCTATCTTTTAATTCTGTGCTACTGCTTTTCTCTCCTGTTCTTTCTTGTGGTTCTTTATATCTATTTGTGGCTTTCTTTTGACCTTTAAAGCTTTCTCAATCTTCCAGTTTCATGCTGTTTTTAACCACTTTGTATGCCTCATCTTTCAATGTGATCGCCTGCTGGATTTCCTGCGACACCCAGGGCAAATTACACCCTTTCTTACAGTCCTTTCTTTTTACTGGAACATACTTTTGCTGAGCCCGTTGAAACATTTTTTTGAAAGTCCTCCACTGCTCACCAGTTGTACCCGTTTGATTCCCGTTGACTTTAGCCATTTCATCTTCATTCATTGTGGTCCCCGCTGTACATGCACAGGAGCCTGGCATTGGATTTTAACTTCACACTCTCCATCTATATTGGAAATCCAACCATACTGGGATCACCCCTTCCAAGGGGATCCCTGACGATGAGCTCATTCATTATTCCTGCCTCATTACACAAGGCCAGATCGAGGAGAGCTTAGTCCCTCGTTGCTTCTGTTACGCACTGTATAAGGAACCTATTGCGGATGCACTCAACGAATTCCTCCTCAAGGCTACTCTGACCGAGCTGGGCCGACCAATCTAGATGGTAGATTGAAACCCGCATGAAAAGAGCCGGCCCATTTTGACCGCCTGTAGTTATTTCTTTGTTTATGGCTCACCCCCGGGTGGTGTTATTATTTGGTGGCCGAGAGATTAAGCCTAGCAGAATTTTTTTTCTTCGAATTTCTAATTTACACCCAAATGGATTCATACTCATTCTTCCTAGTACCCATAACACTTCGCAAAATCGCCCTAATATCAGAGCGACGCCACCTTCTATACACTCCTGTCCTGTCCTTCCGAGATATTTCCCTCCCAGTTGTGACCATCCTGTAACCATATCTGTGTAATGGTTCCTAAATCGTATTCATTTGTGATGATTTGTGCCAGTAACTCTCTAACCTTTTTCCGAATCTGCCAGCATTTTGGTAAAGCGTCTTCATGATGGCTTTGTTGCCCTCATAATTTTCAACGTCTCAAATAATATTTCCTGGTTTTACCTTCATTTTTGCTTCTTGTTTCTCCTCACCTGTCTATTGACATCCTCCCTCCTCAGTATCCAAGGGCCAAAACACACCTTCCAGAAGCAGTAACACTTTCCCTGCCCTTCGCACAATCCCGTCGAATACATTCACTGCTTGGTCGATGGTCTCCACTATCTTGGGAAACGAAGTGTGGACTGGGGGACCACTTTGCAGAACATCCAAATCCTGTCTTCAAGAAGACCTGGAACTTCCACTCCCCTGCCCCTTGAACAGCCCACCCTGTTCCTTGGCCAAAACTTCTGTCTCAGGCTTACTGCAGTGCTCCAGTGAAGCTCAGCACATTGCTTAAGGAAGAACACTTCATTTTCCGTGCG
Organism: Chiloscyllium plagiosum; assembly: GCF_004010195.1. Classification (NCBI taxonomy): domain Eukaryota; kingdom Metazoa; phylum Chordata; class Chondrichthyes; order Orectolobiformes; family Hemiscylliidae; genus Chiloscyllium; species Chiloscyllium plagiosum. The sequence continues at coordinate 112,476,808 of NC_057716.1, forward strand.
GGGATTCCGCTGCCCTCCGGACTCCATATCCATTTCCATATTTTTGGGGCCTGAACTCCTCCATCTCTTAGTTCCGTCCTGCACCCACAGGTCTTGTTATCACATAGTCAACCATTTCATATACCTATGGGGGGTGGCGAGGAGAGGTGGGGAAGGAAGGGGGAAGGAGACGGGTGAAAGGACGGGGGAAGGGGTAAGTGTGGGGAGGGAGGAGGGAGGAGTGAAGAGGGGGCATGAGATGGGGAAGCAGAGGGGTGGAGAAAGAGAAGGAATGAAGGAGTGGGCGAAGGGGAAGTGGAGGGGGATGTGGGATGGGGGAATAGAGGGCAGGGAAGTAGAGAGTGGGAAGGAGATGGGGGAAAGGTGAGGGCCCGGAACGATAGGCAATGAGGGGTGGAATGAGAGGCGGGCGAAGGAAGATGGTAGGAGAGGGGTAAGGGGAAGGAAGGTGGGAAGGCGAGCGGTGATGGAGAGGGGGAAGGAGAGGGATGGAAAGGAGGGAGCGGGAATATAA
>NC_057716.1:112481101-112484666 GCF_004010195.1 Chiloscyllium plagiosum
GAATAGGTGAGGTGGGAGAAGACGAGGAGAGAAGGAGCGGGCGAGAAGGTGCGGGAGAAGGCGAGGGGGTAGAAGGTGAGGGGAGAGAAGACGAGGGGGATAGAAGGCAAGGGTGGAGAGGGCGGGGAGAAGGCGAGGGGAGAGAATGTGTTAGGCAGAAGGCAGGGTGTGAAGGCGCTGGGGGAGAAGGCTGGAGAAAATTCGAAGTCAGGTTTGCAGATGGGAAATGGAAATGTGTTGCTGGAAAAGCGCAGCAGGTCAGGCAGCATCTAGGGAACAGGAGAATCGACGTTTCGGGCATTAGCCCTTTGCAGATGGGAAAGCAAGAAAGAAATTTCTGTTCTCGTCCATGTAAAAGGCTGCACTTGGAGAACAAGATAGTTTTGGCCAAGATTCAAACTGGCGACTGTTCACGTATAAGGCCAGCGCGATCACCACGACACTTCAGAAACAAGCCCGGAGCAGTGCTGCTGCAGCTGAGTTGCGTTTCGCACTACAATTTGCAGCCATTCTGCACTTTACCTTTCTGCTTCCAATAGCTCGTTGTTATCCAGCGAAATTGATATCTCGAAAAAGTGAAAAAAACGTGAAATTGATGACAAAATATAGACATGGATGTTTGGACCATAGGGTGAGGTGGAATAGGCTGGGACAACTTTCCCTTCAGCTCAACGGCTGCGACATGAAGGGTTGTAAACTGAGTAGTTACATGTTTTATTCAAGTTGGAGCGAGTTGCAAACTCGAGGGCATAGGTTTAAGGTGAGTGGGCTGAAGTTGACAAAGCACCTGAGGCACATTTCCCACACAGAAGGTTGTGCGTGTATGGAATGAGCGACGGAAGGGAGTGGAGTAGGCTAGTACACTCAGAAAATTGCAAAGGTAACCTTATGAGTGTCTCGATAGGAAGGGTTTAGAGGGATTGGGGCAAATTGTTGGAAATGGGATTTTGTTTAATTATGGCTATGTGGTCAGCATGGACGGGATACACCAAAGTCACTGTTTCCACGCTGTGTGCCCCAATAATGTTGTGTTGCTTACACCGGCTTTAAACAATTACTTTTCAGCGGAGCTGGCCGTCGCAGTCTGTTGGAAAACCGTTTAGTCTGTTCGACTGCTCACAGGAAAGGTAGTATTGTGAAATACTACAGAAACGATCGACTTCCTCACTTTTGACCCGACTGACTATACTCCGTGAAATATTCCCAGATCCTCAGCTGAGGATTTTTGCTGCTGGAAGTTACCTCAGAAACCCTGTTAACTCGTAATGAATTGAGCGAATCACAAAACAGAAAGCATTTATCACGGCACACAAACAAAACTGGCAAACCAAATGTATTTTCAGACACAGAGAAGCATGAATGCTAAATGTGAGACATACCGAGGGCACGAGCTACACCTTTCACGTTTACACGGAACACGAAACACACCGGACTACAGGGAAAATGCACAAAGCTGAGCAGGCTGTGTTCCACATCATACCGTGCAGCATCGTTTCAATGTGTCTGTTTTGCAGAATAAGAGTCCCAAAGAATGTTCTCCACCCGAAAACCGGAGGTAGCATTACATTCCGAGAACTACAGATCACATTGTGAGGATGCTCTGACCTCGGAGCCAGTTAGGGATGTCACTTTCCTTGCCTTTTGCCTTAACCGTTCAATTTGCTGCAGAGATGTTCACACCTGGACATGAGCCACATGGATACCAACTGTGTTGGAAACCTGTGTGAGAATCGACGACAAGCGACTCAATACATTTTGCTGAATTCCATGGTGCTTTTTAGAATTGCTATCTCTGTTCACCTCAATCTAAAAGTAGTTTCTGAACATAGTAACAGAAGTCAAAAGGTAATTAGCTCACCCCACCTCCACTCCGGAAGAGGTGCTAACTGCCCTTGAGTGCTTTTTGTTCTCGATGTGAAGAGCTCTCACACCTGAGTCACCTTCACGTCTCTGGTTGCTGAGTGAATCACAAAGAAGGAATTTCACCAGAGCTGCAACTGCCTCACTTCCCCATTCGCCCTCCCCGTTTACATTTTCCTGCTCGTCAGTGATTTAAAGAAAACCAAATGGATGCGATGTCATTCTGTAGCCTCGCTGTCGATACCTCCGTTTCAGTTCCAACGTGGCTTAGATCTCGGGGCGCACCTTAATACTAGCGACGCTATGAAATCACAAGTCCAGCGGTTCCTCTGAAAGTGTAATTTCTTTCATTGCTGTTGCTGGTTGAATGAGCCACTAACGTGCGACTTGCTCCAAAACATGATTCAGGACCTCTGGTGCCAATTCTCGCACGTTGAATAACGACAGACAGCTTCCAAATGAGGGCTTTCAGAGACGACTTTGGGCTACATTTGACAGACAGACTAGTTCAGGAATTCGTGGTGCGCTGTGACACCAGCGCATCAGCTTCTTTCCTGTCTTTGAACCGGGCCGCCTGCGCAAGGAATGCAAATGCGGTACTGCTTTTCGTGGAAGGATCAGAAGGTAGAAACTACACTCTCAAACAGAGTGGCATATGATCAGAACCAGGTTGGAGAAAAACTTTACAATGCTTTGAACAGTAATTAAATGGAATTGCATTACATTACATTTCACTACGAGAGCAGATTTGTTCAAGCAAATTCGAAGGCAGGTTTGCAGATGGGAAAGCAAGCAAGAAAGCTCAGTTCTTGTCCATGGAAAAGGCAGCAGCTGAAGAACAAAGCAGTTTCTGCCCAGTTTCGAACTGGGGACCTTTCGCGTGTTAGGCGAGCGTGATGACCACTACACGACAGAAACACGCCGCAGGCGCCCGTCCTGCAGCTCAGTGGCATCCAGCACTGAAAGTTGAAGCCATTCAACGTTTCTGTTTCCAATAGCTCGTTGTTGTCCAGCGGAATTGACATCTTGAACACGTAAACAAAAGACACGTGAAATTGATGACAAAATATAGACAAAGATGTCGTCAATGTTTGGGACGACTTTTCCTGCAGCGGAACGGCTGCGACATGATCTGATGGAACGGTTGTAAACTGAGTATTTATGTGTTTTACCCAAGTTGGGGTGAGTTGAAAACTCGAGAGCATAGGTTTAAGGTGAGTGGGCTAAAATTGACAAAGGACCTGAGGCACATTTCCCACACAGAAGGTTGTGCGTGTTTGGAATGATCTACCAGAGGAAGTGGAGGAGGCTATTACTCTCAGAAAATTGCAAAAGTAATCGGATGAATTTCTGGATAGGATGGGTTTAGAGGGATTGGGGCCAAATGCTGGGGAACGGGACTTGTTTAATTTTGGCTATGTGGTGAGCATGGATGAGATACACCAAAGTATTTGTTTCCACGCGGTGTACCCCAATAACGTCGTGTTTCTTACACCGGCTTTAAAGGATAAATTTTTAGCGGAGTTTGCCGTCGAAGTCTGTGGCACAATCATTTAGTCTGTTCGACTGCTCACGGGAAAGGTAGTGTTGTGAAACACTGCAAAAACGAACGACTTCCTTACTTTTGCTCCGACTGACCGTACTCTGTGAAATTTTCCCAGATTCTCAGTTGAGGATTTTTGCTGCTGGAAGTTACCTCAGAAAC
>NC_057716.1:112484709-112488111 GCF_004010195.1 Chiloscyllium plagiosum
CTCTTTCAAACATACTGAGCCTGAGTGCACCACCACTTCCCAGACAATGCTGAAAATAGAGAAAGAAAGAACATAATAAGAATGGGCCATAAAAAGTGAGTTTCACCAATCACAGTCTCGATTAGATTACCTTTCCCTCCCGATGTCTCCAGGACGGAGATGAAGGAAATGGGAGAAATTCAATAACATATGACATGGAAATTCATTGGAACGATTTTCTCATTGGCCAGAAAACCAAATTACGATGAGCCGAGTCACCGTCGGACTTTGTTTCACAACAGCGATGAAATAACAGTCTCCATTCGGTTCCAGTAAAAACTCAACTTGCCTGGAACGTAAAGCAACAGTCGAGCTGTTTGCGATTTTCCGCGCGGGAGGCGAAGACGATCATGACAGCACAGACACTTCGGAAAAGTCGGCACTTTTGCACACCACAGTTAATTGCCCGGGAATCAAACCCATTTTTCATCTGTTTTGAACAGAAATGCAGCAGAGGTCGAAACAGCATTTTAACAAGCTGCGTCATTGATCAGCAGAAATGGCAGCAGTGGGATTCGACCCTATGCCTTTGTTGAGACTAGAGCTTAACTCCAGCGCCTTAGACCGCTCGGCCACACTACCAGGAGAACGGGCGCCCCATTTCTTGCACTTCCAATTGTGCTCCTGCATAACAACAGATGCAAAGTCACGTGAAAAAGTTCCATGATCCCTCTCCGACTCGCACAACTGCTGGGATGTGCCCATCTGCAACCTCAATTTCGCAGCAGATAATGATAGCCCATCTATCCAGACTAAAATCAATTGTAAGCTGAGTATGTCTTCTCAGACTCTTTTCAGCTACAAATGTATCTGTGAGTGCGTGAGAATATATGTTCGCTTATGATTTGGTCAAATTACCATGAGCTGCTTGACATTACTCCAATTTCGATTCTTGCTTTGCAAAATAATTTTAGCCATTGCTCAAAACAGACAACTTTCACGTTTACACGGAACATGAAACACACCTGACTACAGGGAAAATGCACAAAGCTGAGCAGGCCGTGTTCCACATCATACCGTGCAGCATAGTTTCAGTCACTGTGTCTGTTTTGCAGAATAAGAGTCCCAAAGAATGTTCTCCACCCTAAAACCGGAGGTAGCATTACAATCCGAGAACGACAGATCACATTGTGAGGATACTCTGAACTCATAGAGTTCGAAATGCCACTTTCCTTGCCTTTTTGCCTTAACCGTGCAATTCGCTTCAGAGATCTTCACACCTGGATATGAGCCACATGGGTACCAACTGAGTTGGAAACCTGTGTGGGAATCGACGAGAAGCGACTCAATACATTTTGCTAAATTCCATGGTGCTTTTTAGAATTGCTATCTCTGTTCACCTCAATCTAAAAGGCAGTTTCTGAACATAGTAACAGAAGTCAAAAGGTAATTAGCTCACCCACCCCCCTCTCCGGAAGAGGTGCTAACTGCCCTTGAGTGCTTTTTGTTCTCGATGTGAAGAGCTCTCACGCCTGAGTCACCTTCACACGTCTCTGGTTGCTGAGTGAATCACAAAGAAGGAATTTCACCAGAGCTGCAACTGCCTCACTTCCCCACTCCCCCTCCCAGTTTACATTTTCCTGCTCGTCAGTGATTTAAAGAAAACCAAATAGATGCGATGTCATTCTGTAGCCTCTCTGTCGATTCCACCGTTTCAGTTCCAGTGGATGGGTTGCGCTTCGGCGGGTCGGTGTGGACTTGTTGGGCCGACGGGCCTGTTTCCACACTGTAAAGTAATCTAATCTTGTAGAGCGGTGGCATGTGACCTCATCAGAACTGTGTCAGAATGAAACAGAGAACAAGAATTGTCCGTCATATTCACACCTACATTTGACTCATAATGTCTTCAGTCACTTTCTCTCTCACGTGAAGCAGCCATGGAGAGGGAAATAAAGGCCATGTTGTGGCTCAATAGCCTTTCTGATATGGCTGAACCTGAATTGGATTAAATCGCAAGAAACGCTGTTTTGTTCGTTTCATTTTAATTTTGCTGCAACCTCACAATGTTCATTGTAATAATCAGAAGTGAATTAGATTTATCTCATTGTAACGATTAATGTTGTATTCAAATTTGCTCCGACTTTATTTCAGTTTAAGGAAAGTATTGCTTAGAAAATTAGAGTGTTAAAATGCAAAAGGAAACCCACCAGTTTTGTTGCTCGTTGCTTTGGCAGATTTCACCGAGTAGAAAATGGACCAAACATCATGGTGTTTGTCCTCACATCTTTAAAGCCGGAAGTCGATCTCCAAGCAACTGGTCACTTCTTATTCATTATGTAATATCATCCCTTCACAATGAGAAAAATCCGCTCAGTTCCATTTACAATGCTTCAGGTAGAATATTATGCCAAATCTTTCAAAATCCAGAGTTTATGGAACCGAATCTTATTCAGCTGCACGCGTTCACGAAATGTATTTACATTTAAAGTCAACCCACTTAGACATTATTTCCCCGCAACTTCCGACCAACTACACCCCACCCCTACACCTTTTTCTAGCCACACGCTGTCTCTCTCCTTGTGAAATTTATTCCTTGTATGTCACCAAATGTGCCTTTCCAAATGTTTTGAAAAACAGATTGTCGGAGTGACAGCGATTCTGTTCACATCATTTCTTTTTCCTTCAAAGGTTTTATCAAACGTTTTGAATGTCTCGCGTCTCGATGTTTACTTACTTGCAAGAGGGAATTTTCCACCTATTTACTCTGTCCAAACATTTCATAACCTGAAAAAAATCCAATTAAGTCTTTCTTGGTTCAGGGATAACTGTTCTAAATTTTTGAAAACAACAAGTGAATAAAATCTCATCCTCAGTATACCTCGTCAGCATCGCTTCTACTGGTTTTACACCCCAGTAAACACCGTCAGTATCCTCTCCGATAGATTCACAGAATCCTACAGTGCAGAAAGAGCATTTCAGTCAATCGAGCCGGTGTCGACTCTCTGAAGAGCATCTCACCAAGACCTATCTTTCCTCCCCATTCTCTTATATTTCACCAGAAGAAGGGGCAACCCTCCCCATTATGATGTCAAATAAAGCTGTTGGGCTATAACCTGGCGTCCTGTGACTTCTTTCATTGTCCCCGCGTTACCCATGGCTAATTCACTTAATTTACTTAATTCAATCCCTGGACACGAGAGGGCAATTTAACTTGACCAATCAACATAACTCTCAGACCGAACAGCAGTGCGAATTACTGAGCCAATGTTCCATCATAGTGAGCAAAACCTGAATCATTTATAATGGCTTTATACCCTGGTAACTCAACCTCATCAACCCAAATTCAGTGTATCGAAACGCTACTCTGTGTTTTACAATCTGATTCGTGCTGCGGGAAATGTTTCTGCACTCATATTTGAATGC
>NC_057716.1:112491082-112497585 GCF_004010195.1 Chiloscyllium plagiosum
TTTGCTTGCATCAGCTCAGAATCAGTTTCTTCCACACAGTCAAGATTTCAACCTGGAGAAGGTGGTGTTGGGGTGATATTTTGAACTGGTTGTCCTTGGGGGCTGGGACACGGAAAAGCTGATGTTTAAGTTAGACGAATAAAACCTGGAATGCAAGCCTGACCTCAGAAACAGAGATAATAACTTTAATTTCCTACAATCCCATTAATTCATGTCCCTTATGCAGAATCTTCCCCATTCGTGCCTACGAGAGACTCCAGGGCCAGAAAAACATGAGCTGACCCTTAATTCAAGAATCCCCATCGTTTGGAGAAGCAGGGTAGTCGGCCCTTCCAGTCCATACGATCCATCCGAAGCGCATCCCACCAGACCCCACGGTATTCCCTATCCCATAAACCTGCATTTCCCATTGTTGATCCCTGTAACTGGCACATCTTTGGTCAGTGGGAGAAATAAAAACGCAAACAAACAGAGAATGTGCAGACTACCCATTCTGTGCAGACAGAGACCCGAGGCTGGGATCGCACCCGGGTGTGTGCCGTAGCCAGGCAGCAACGAACAAGGGGCGAAGAATAAATGTTGTACTGACCAGTGATACTCATGGGGTGATATTTTGAACTGGTTGTCCTTGGGGAAGAATGAAAACACATTAACAATATGGAAAACAGGACTTGTATATGTGTGGACACAATTTGAAAGGATCGTTCACCCTGGGTGGAAAAAAGGACGCCGATACCACAGAGAAAGCAGGGCAATGTAGGAACTGCTGGAAGAGATTCAATTAACCATAGAAATGGAAACTCATTTAATCAGTAACACTGGGTACAAGCTGTTCACCAGTCCCGTGTGTGGGAAGGGGTCACTGAGCAAAACAACCTCCGAGACTCCGGCAGGATTACATATCCCATCAAGTGTTCAGTTATGCTGTCAATGCTGCTGTTCATCCCAACCAGCTATTTACTCCATAGCGTCAATCGTAGAGTCATACAGCATGAAATCAGCCCCCTCAGTCCAACCAATCCATGATGAACATACTGCCAAAGTAATCTACTCCCATCTGCCTCCTGATGTACCCGCTGAATGGTTATAATGCCGTTGTAGTTTTACTTCTGTGTTGTCGATCCAAAAACCCAAATAATATTTTGGGGAGAGAGGGTACAGGTCCTGGCATGACAGATAGTGGAGTTTGAATTCAATGAGCACCTGGAATTGAAGAGTCTCGTGATGACCTGAATCAGTTGTGTGGAAACTCTCATCTGATTCACTCATGCCAGTCCGGGAAGCAAACTGTCATATTCCTCTGCTCTGTCCCACAGGAGACTCCAGATGGATAATATTGTGGTTGACTCTTAACTGTCCTCTGGGAAATAACTGATGTACTAGGCATGAATAAATTTATTTTAACAATCCCACTTTCCCATTCATGTTTGGATCGAATTGTTCTTTAAATGTTGCAAATGTACCCCCATCCATCTCTTCCTCAGCAAGTTAATTGCACACGTAAAACACATTCTCTAAACAAAAAGCCTCACGTGTCTTTTTTTATTAACTCTCTCTCTCTTCATCTTAAACATATTCCATCTCGTCTTAAAATCCCCCTCCTGGGAAAAGCCAGCTATCGTTAACTCTAACTTGCCTCTCAAGTCATAAAGTTTTGTCAGGTCGCCGCTCAATCCCCTAACCTCGAGTGAAACCAGTCTCAACTAGGAAAAAGTGAGAACTGTAGATGAGGGATCAGAGTCGATCGTGTTGTGCTGGGAAAGCACAGCAGGTCAGGCAGCATCTGAGGAGCAGGAGAATCGACGTTTCAGGGAAGAGCCTGATGAACGACACTTGCGCGAAAAAATGATTCCCCTGCTCCTCGCATACCGCCTTACCTGTTGTGGTTTTCCAGCACCCCGATCGGGAATCTGAAAATAGTCTCAGCCTGTAGAGCCTTTCATTATAACTCAAACCTTCCATACACGGCAACATGCGTGTATACCTTTTCTGAACCTGCTCCAGCTGAATGATATCATTCCTACAACTGGGCTAATAGAACTGGACATAATATTCCAGAAGAGGCCTCATCATAACGTCCCGACTACTATACACAAAGGACTGAGCAATGAAGGGAAGTATGTTAAATACCTTTGACCACTTTGTCTGTAGGTGATGCAAACTACAAAGAATTATATACCTGCATCCCTAGCTTCCGTGTTCTCCAACACCACGCAAAGCCCTACGCTTTTTGTTGTACCAAAATGCAATACCTTCCATTTATCCAGATTGAACTCCATGTTACATTTTTCAGTCCAACGACTCATTGGATTAATATCCTTTTGAAACTTAGATAATCTTCCTCACTGTCTACAATTCTGATATCGCCTGCAAACCTACGCAGCATGTCTGCTGTGTGTTCCACTCTTTTCTCATATAGATCAATGATTCATATTTACTTGTAATGGCCGTGATTTAGCAGTGTGTAGATCATACAACAGTTAGTCATGTAATTAACCATGAGGAAGAAAGCCGCAGACTGCAGGGAGAGATTAAACAATTGGAAGTAAAAATGGTGAAAACAATTCATTCCAGGGAAGTGGGTGATAGTGAAGCAAAATCAAACTTCAAACCAGCCGCCCTCACTCCAGTTGACGCACTCAGTTGTCTCAGCAAGATGCACTGTAGACCGCTGTCATTATAAACGGGAACAAATTTCCCTTCTGCCCCGCCTTTGACCAGGAGCACTCGCAACCACGGAACTGCTTACGCCTCTAAACCGTCATAGAAAAACCGTGCATTCTCCGGTTGTGTCACTGGAGCCATCGAGTATCTCTGCAACCTCATTCCCATCCCGATTTCCAGTTGGATCTTTGTGACTGCGCCAGTCAATTCCTCTGATTCTGGGGCTGGGAACTGGGACTCTGTGGCAGCAGTGGTTACTGCTTTGTGGGGGAAAACTGGTGAAGTAGCCGATGTTAAACTGCATTGCTATTGGAACATACATTTCAACAAAACCTGCACTGTCCCCTGAGTCTTTGATGTTTTGGAGAAATCTATTTATCGCAGCCTTCAGCATATTAATGATGGAATCACCCCAGCCTCTGCGGGCACCGATGTTAAATGGTCAGCCCATTCTGAATTCCCACATATCTGTCACTGTTCGCCAAGCACTGACATTGTGTGTTCGGTACTCTGACTAACATTGTCTATGTTACTGTACTTATAGCGGGTTGTTAGCGTGCTGCTATATGGGATGCCGCGATCGTATAGTGGTTAGTACTCTGCGATGTGGCCGCAGAAACCTCGGTTCGAATCCGAGTCACGGCAGGAGTTTCTCTGTTCGCCCCAGTTTTTGTGAAGCATACAAAGGTATAAGTTGTTTTAACATGGTAATTTTGTTCAAGGCAATGATCTTTTTCCTTCAAATTCTGCTCGCTCATAACTCGGTGTTTCATATGTCAGCATTCAAATCCACCCGTTCTCAGAGATTTCTCCCCTCCTACGATCATTAACCCGACTTTCCGTCCAACACCACCATTTCATTAATTTGGGGATGCCAGTGTTGGACTATGGTGCACAAAGTTAATAATCACACAACTCCAGGTTATAGTCTTGCATGTTTAATTGAAGCACTAGCTTTCGGAGCGCTGCTCTTTTGTGGAGTCATTTCCTATTTCATTAAGGCACTGCAGAATCAAACACTGACTCTCACATTGATACCGTTCAGTCTGTGCTGCTGTGGTCACTGTTGCTGGATGAACGTACACCAACCCCACGATCGGGACCTGCAGAGCAGTTGATCCATTTGGTTACCGCTGTTGTGAGATCAATACTCATGTAGCAATTTTTACTGAGACGGACAAGAGATTATTGGAGGGTGAAGCTCAGGAAAATGACACAGGACAGTATCGGGGAAAAGCAACTCCATTGGAAAAGATCAGTTTGATCGGTTTTCTGCAATGGCCAAGCGCTCTTACCACTGGAATGTTAATTCAGACCCCAGGGACTCGGGTTTGACTCCGAACATGCTAGGTGGTAGAATTGTGATTCAGTAAATATCTGGAATTACGAATCTAATAAATCACCTTAAATCCATGGTCAATTGTTGAAAAAAAATAAAACCATCAGTTTCACTGACGTCCTTTAAAGAAGGAAACTGCCATTCTTATCTGGTCGGGCCTCCATATGACTCCAGACTCACTGCAATATAGTTGAGACTCAGTACCCGCTGTGTACTTAGAGATAGCAAAATATGCTGCAGAGCCAGCGATGCCCGCATACAGTAACAGAATAAAATAAGTTTATTTGACTCTATCTCGAGTACTGTGTGCAGTTCTACAATTCACATTATAGCATGGATGTGATCGCACTGGGAACAGTGCAGGAGAGATTCACTGGGGTATTGTTTGGCTGAAGAGTTTCATTTATGAGGACAGACTGGGGTTGTTTGTCACCGAGCAGCGGAGATTGGGAAGACATGACTGAGATGTACAAAACAATCAGGGATACGGATCGGATAGATTGAAAGAAGGGTTTCCTGTTGATGGAGGGATCGAATATCGGGCCAAGAGATGTCGGGAAAAGGCAGAAAGGTTTGAGTCGGTGTGCTCAAAGCGTCAGAGAGGCGGAAACCCTTTACACCTGAAAAGAAAATTCAGATGAATCTTTGTGGTGCCAAGACATATAAGGCTATGGGCTGAATGATGGAAAACTTGATTCAGGTCGTTAAGCAGTTTGGTTGGACAAGTGCGGCCACAACAGGCTGAAGGGCCTCCTTCGACGTTGTTGTCCTCCACAATACCGTGGTCAGTGTCCCCGCCTGTCACAGGGCTCAATTCTCTGCTGGGGAATCGGAAAGGTTTTAAACCTGTCGCTCTGTTACCCAGTGAAGGTTATTAATGCCTGGCCTTCCATTCTCGATGGATATGTCACAGGAAGGACACTGCTATCTGAATCAGCTGGGGAAGGACTGCAGCTCCTGGAGCGAGAGTGTCAGTGAAAGTGCAAACATGTAACTTCTGCAAACTGCACATTGAATCTGTGTTGGAATGAAAATCATTTTTTCGATTTGTTCCTGACTAAAATGTTTGCCTAAAGCAGGAACCTGAGGAAGAAAACAGGGTAAACCCATTCAGACCTGAGTGCAGAAACGTTTCCTGCAGCACGAATTCAGGTTGATGGGCGCAGCTTGCTTTCACTAGGCTGAGTTACCAGTGTATAAAGCTATTAAACATGATGCAGATGGTGCTCACTGTTATGATATAATTGCTGAGTGGCTCGCATTGATTTTAGATCTGCAGTTGAGGTGGATTGACCATGTTAAATTGCCCTGTCATGTCCAGGGATTGAAATCACTAAGTTTAGTGAATTAGCCATGGGTAATGCGGGGATAAGGTCAGCAGTCACACGATGCAATGTTTTACTCCAGTAGGTTTTATTTGACATCACAAGCCAGAGGGCTGTTCTTTCTTCAGGTGAAATATCTGGGAGAGAGTAGGGGGCTAGGCCTGGTTGTGATGGTCTTCAGAGTGACCCTATAGACTCGATTGGATGAATTGTACTTTCTGCATTGTAGGGTACCTGTGATTCTATCAGAGAGGACAGTGCCAGCGTTTACTGGGATGCTAAGACATTAGAGACGATGCTGACGGCGTTTAGTGGGGATGGGATTTTATTTATTTGTGTGTTGGAAAATTTGGAACTGAACCAAGGAAAACCGAATGGAAGTTCTCCAGAGTATACGAGGTTTGGAGGGAGGAAATAGGTGGTAAATTCACTCTTTCAAGTTACTAAATTTCTGAACGTCAGGTATTCAAAACCATTGATGTACGACAAAGAAATGATGGGAGCAGAATTTCTGTCGCTCGGAGAATCCGTTTCCAAAATATTTGGGAAGGCACATTTAGAGACACACAAGCAGTGAGTTTCACCAGGAGAGAGAGACAGCCTGTGGTTGGGTGAAAGTGATAAAGTGGGGTGTGGGGGATGGAAGGTGCGAGGAAACAGTGTCTAATTTGGATGAATTGAAATGTAAAGAAATATCAGAAACGTATGCAGCCGAATAAGAGTCAGCAAAAATTTCAGAGTTTTGAAAGATTTGCATTAATATTCCACATTAAACATTATAAATGGAACTGAGCAGATTTTATAGATTGTCAAGGAAAGATATTCCATAATGAATAGGAAGTGACACGTCGCTTGGAAATCGATTTTCTGCTTTAATTTCATGCCTGAAAGATGGGAGGACAATCGCCATGATGTTGGGTTCATTAGATACCCACTGAAATCTGCCAAAGTAACTGAGACTCAAAACTGGCTTTTTCTTTGTAGTTAAACTTTCAGTTTTTCTCATCAGTATTTTCTTTAAGCCGAAATAAATTCGGATCAAAATTGAATACAATATTAAACATTCCAATGATATAAATCCAATTCACTTCCGATCATTGCAATGAGCAGAGTGAAGTTACAGCAAAATTAATAAAATGAAGCGAACAAAACTGCATTTCCGGGAACTTTACCCA
>NC_057716.1:112499633-112504330 GCF_004010195.1 Chiloscyllium plagiosum
GAATACAGTAATGATAACTCTGACAAATGAGAATCTAATCCCATCCCACTGACATTCAATGGCTTTACTGTAACCAAACTACCCCATGTGATCGTCCACAGAGCTAGTATTTAGGGAAACAAGGATATGAACGGGCTATATAAACACTTTGACAACAAAAACATGTCCTTTGGTAGTCATTTTTTTTATTATAAACTCAACGCGTGTCACCGTGAATCCTACATCGTTTGCAACGCACAAATGAGACGTGGAACGCGACTCTCTCCATTTGCTTAGATAGGTGTAACTTCAATAACACTTAAGGAACTGGATACCATTTACGACAATGCAGTCACTTGATTGTACCCTCTTCAATATCTGCAATATTCATTCTCTTCACCGCTAAGGCACAATTCAGCAGAGTTCAACAACTACAAGATGCACTGGAGTAAGTCATCTGGGCATTTTGACAGAACGTTCAAAGTTCAACAGCGGTCCTGACTATAAGGACAATGTTGGAAGATGCAACGAAACATCACCATTTGCAAGTTACCCTCCAAGGCGCATAGCACCCTGACTGGGAAAGGAATCAGTGATAAACTCATTGAGTGGCGAAACAGTCTTGATGGGCAATATTGCATAAATCAACCTTCCATCTTTTGTCTTACAATTTTAGACAAATGTTGATTTGTGTGGTGACCAGACTTGTGCTCTGTCCTTAAGCTGTTCCCTAAACTAGTGGTTGCTAAAGATCTACTATCATCCACAGCCCGTGGTCAACAACAGAAAATATCCGAAAACCCTTTCAATCAACTGATTCCCCACAAGATTAGAGTGGTGTTGGAGAAGCACAGCAGGTCCGGCAGCATCTGAGGAGCAGAAAAATGAACGTTTCGGGCAAAAGCCCTTCATCATGAATGAGACTGGAAGCATATGGAATGGAGAGATAAATGGGAAGGGATGGGGCTTTGAGAAGGTAGTTGAGAGCGCAGTAAGTGGATGGAGGTGGGAGGTGAACGTGATATGTCAGAGAAGAAGGTGGAGCGGATAGGTGGGAATGAGGATGCATAAGTGGGACAGGTGAGGAGGACGGTGTTGAGCTGAAAGTTGGGAACTGGGGAAAGTTAGGGGAGGGGAAATGAGGAAACTGGTGAAGTCCAAATTGATGCCATGGCGTTGAAGGGTCGCATGGCGAAAGATGAGGCTTTCTTACTCCAGGCATCGGGTGGTGAGGCAGTGGCGATGGAGAAGGCCCAGGACCTGCATGTCCTCGGGAGAGTGGGAGGGGGAGTTGAAATGTTTGGTCAAGGCGCACTGGGGTTGATTCTTGCGGATGTCCTGGAGATATTTTCTGAAGTGCTCTGCGAGAAGACATCCAGTCTCCGCAGTTTAGTGGAGACCACATCGGGAGCAATAAATACAATAAATGACATGTGTGGAAGTGCAGGTGAACTTGTTATGGATGTGGAAGCCTCCATTGGACGGAGGTGAGGGGGTAGATGTGGGTGCACGTTTTGCAGTTCCTGCAGTGACAGGGGAAGGTGCTAGGATGAAAGGGTGGATCATTGGAGGGCGTGGACTAGACGAGGTAGTCACAGAGTGAACGGTCTTGGCAGACATTTACGCAAGAGGTAGGGTGGGAGGAGGTATAATCCAGACAGCTGTGGGAATCAGTGGGTTCGTAAAAAGTGTCAGTAACACTGACCTCGAGGGATATGTTTCCTACCCACCCCTATCTACTTTTCACAAAGACTGTTCCCTCCACGACTACCTGGTCAAGTCTACACCCTCTAATGACCCACCCTCCACTCCCGGCACCTTCCCCTGCCACCGCACGAATTGCAAAACCTGCTCCCACATCTTCCCCCTCACATCCTTCCAAAGCGCCAATGGAGCCTTCCACATCTATCAAATGTGCATCTGCACTTCCACACTTGTCATTTATTGCATCCGTTTCTCATGATGTGGTCTCTTCTACATTGGGGCCACTGGACATCTTCTCGCAGAGCGCTTCATAGAACATTTCCAGGACACCCGCAACATTCAACCCAACGCTCCGTGACCAAACACATCAACTAGCCCTCCCCACCCACTCTCCCGAGGGCATGCAGGCCCTGGGCCTCCTCCACCACCACTACCTCATCACCTGAGGCCTCATCTTCCACCTCGGGACCCTTCAACCCCAGGGCATCAATGTGGTATTCACCAGATTACTCCTCTCCCCACGTCCACCTTATCCGAGTTCCAGCCTTCTAGCTTGGCACCATCCTACTGACGTGCACCACCTGTCTATCTTCCTTCCCACCTATCTGCTCCACCCTCTTCTCCGACCTATCACCTTTAACCCCACCTCCATCCACCTGTAGCATTCTCAGCTAAATTCTTCCCTGTCCCAGCCCTCCCGTTTTTCTCTCCACCCTCGAGGCTCCCCGAATTAGTCCTGATGAAGGGCCTTTGCTGAAACATCATTTTTATTGCAACTCAGATGCTGCCTGACCTGCTGTGTTTCTTCAGAACCACTCTAATCTTGATTCTGATTTCCAGCATCTACAGTATGCACTTCCGTCCATCTGATTCCCCTGTCCATTGATCTTCAGGGATCGTGAATGTCCAATCCATGATCTCTTTGTCCGTCTACACCACATAGAATACTCACTGTTATTGTTTCTTCTCCCCAAATTCATTAACACTCATTGATCTGGATTCAATTCCATTCAGCATTTTACTTTTCCACCTGACTAATGCATCACTGCAATCCTTGGCATTCTTCACCAAAGTCAACTACACGACCAATTGTTGTATCATCAGCAAACTTGCAAGTCATGGCTTCTACAACCAAGTCTAAATCATTGGTCTACATCAGAAAACAGTGGCACTCCACTGGAAACAGGCATCGAAACAGGGTTCATTGCTGTTTGGGATAAAAAGCTTCAATAACAGCAGAATCGAACTCCTCCTGTCATTTGTAAACTTCCTAGGACTCTGTCAGTTGGTCTCCTGAGTGATCACTTCTCACATATGGGAGTGGTGAATCACCTGTGCGCATTCTGACTGAGCAAGTGAGTTTACACCTCAGCGGGTAATTGAATCCCTTCCTGCAGTCACCTCATGGCCCTGATGTCTTGGCGCTGCGGGTATCCTTGTGTCTATTTAGTTTGGATATCAGTTGAATTCGAGTCCACGCAGACACGACTCACATTTTCCCCATTGTCTGAATCAGAGGGCATTCATGGGTGAACCAATTTGACGTGGGTCTGGAGTCACATGTTGACAGGACTCGTCACGGTCGGCAGATTCCCCTTTCGAAGGGATATGAACGAATGAGTTTTCAGTATATTAAAGTTATTGTCTCTGTTCCTGAGATTGGGTTTATTTCCCAGATTTTATTCATCGAATTTAACGAACAGCAGCTGCCACGTTCCAGTCTCCAAAGATTACTAGCCCAATAGATCGCCGCTGCACTAACAACTCCCTGCTGCATTTCTCCATTCAAAGAATAACATTGTCAATTCAGATTATCCAAGATGGAGAGAGAATAGGACGCGTTTCTGTATTGGAATGGAAGCAATGTACGCTGGATTGGAGTGTTTACTGGAGCAAGAGACTGATGTGGAGAGGATGTGAGCAAAAGCAGTTCTTACTGTCAAAGCAACAAAATACCACTTTGTTAACAAAAATCTTTTAGAATGCTTTCAATACGTCGACCTCTCACTTAAGGCTCTAGCATGCTTCCTCTGAGCCAATCCTCAGTGCGGGTTAATGCTGCTGCTCAATCCTAATAATGTAATAGATTGAGATCAATATGCCTTCCACCCTGCCTTTGACCAGAAGCACTCACAGCCTCAGTATTTCAGGCGCTTGGATATACAGACAAAATATTTTCCCTGGGGTTGGAGAGGCCAGAACTAGAGGGCATAGGTTTCGGTTGAAAATGGAAAGATATAAAAGAGACCTAAGGGGCTACATTTTCATACAGAAGGTGGTGCATGTATGGAATGAGCTGCCAGAGGAAGTGGTGGAGGCTTGTACAATTGTAACATTTCAAAGGCATTTGATGGGTATATTATAGGAAGGGTTTGGAGGGATATGGGCCGGGTGGTGGCAGGTGGGACTAGATTGGGTTGGGATATATGGTCGGCATATACGGGTTGGACTGAAGAGTCTGTTTCCATGCTATACATCTCTTTAACTCTATGACTCTCTGACCGGGCCTTTATCAATCATGTCACTGGTGCCACAGAATAGCTTCACACGCTCATGTCCACCACCACTTCCAGTCCCTATACACATCCATCCCCCATCACGGAGGCCTCAAAGCCCTCCGCTTCTTCCTTTCCCTCCGAACCAACCAGTACCCTTCCACTGACATCCTCCTTCAACTGACTGAACTGGTCCTCACTCTGAACAACTTCTCTTTCCAATGCTCCCACTTCCTCCAAACCAAAGGAGTAGCCATGGGCACCCGCATGGGCCCCAGCAATGCCTGCCTCTTCGTTGGATAAGTGGAACAGTCCATCTTCGCAGCTACACTGGCACCACCCCCCACCTTTCCTTCCACTACATCGATGACTATATCAGCGCTACCTCGTGCTCCCACGAGGAGGTTGAACAGTTCATCCACTTTACTAACACCTTCCACCCCGACCTCAAATTCACCTGGACAGTCTCAGATTCCTCCCTCCCCTTCGCAGACCTCTCCATTTCTATCTCGGGCGACC
>NC_057716.1:112504544-112511165 GCF_004010195.1 Chiloscyllium plagiosum
CCCCCACCACTATCAGCGTTCCAAAAAGACCACTCCCTCCGCGACTCCCTCGTTAACTCCACACTCCCCACCAACCCAACCTCCACTCCCGGCACCTTCCCCTGCAACTGCAAGAAATGCAAAACTTGCGCCCATACTTCCCCCTCATTTCCCTCAGGCCCCAAGGGATCCTTATATATCCATCAGAAATTTACCTGTACCTCCACACACATCATTTACTGTATCCGTTGCACACGATGTGGTCTCCTTTACATTGGGGAGACAGGCCGCCTACTTGCAGAACGGTTCAGAGAACACCTCTGGGACACCCGCACCAACCAACCCAACCGCCCAGTCGCTGAACACTTTAACTCCCCCTCCCACTCCGCCAAGGACATACAGATCCTTGGCCTCCTCCATCGCCAGACCATGGCAACAGGATGCCTCGAGGAAGAGCGCCTCACCTTCCGCCTAGGAACCCTCCAACCACAATGGATGAATGCAGATTCCTCCAGCTTCCTCATTTCCCCTCCCCCCACCTTGTCTCAGTCAAATCTCTCGAACTCAGCACCGCCTTCCTTACTTGCAATCTTCTTCCTGACCTCTCCGGCCCCACCCCCACTCCGGCCTATCACCCTCACCTTAATCTCCATTTCCAACGCCCCTCCCCCAAGTCCCTATTCCCTACATTTTACCTTAGCCTGTTTGGCACACCTTCCTCATTCCTGAAGAAGAGCTCATGCCCGAAACGCCGTTTCTCCTGCTCATTGGATGCTGCCTGACCTGCTGCGCTTTTTCAGCAACACATTTTTAAGCTCTGATCTCCAGCATCTGCAGTCCTCACTTTTTCCACCGTCACGTCCAGTTTGGTATTCGCGGCTGTGCCATAAAGTTTGTCTGATTCTGGTTCCAGGAACTGGAGTTATGTGACTGACTGCAGCAATGTGTACTTCCTTGCGTGTGGAAGTTGGTGAAGAAACTGTTTTTAACACATAGTTACTAACGCATTGTTATTGAAACATACATTGCACCAATATCCCGCACCATCCCCTGAACCTTTTATTTTCTAGAAATCTATCAAACTCAGTCTTCAACATGCAGTATTCGATGGAACCACCACAGCGTCTGATGATAACGAATTTAAAGATTCAGCTAATTCTGAATTCCCACATGTCTGCAGTCGCTGATGTAATATTCCTGCTGTGTATCTGCTTCTCTTCCTAACGCATCCTCTGTCACTGTAATTATTGCTGTTTTTAAACGCGGGATTTTGCATGACTCAGTGGTGGTTTAAATGTTAAAATATTCTGCATTGTGGCCGCAGTAAGAACGTTCGAATCCGAATCACTGCATTTTACTCCTTGTGATTAATGCTGGAGAAACACAGAAAGGAATCAGTTGATTTTACATAAAAGCATTCTTTTAGATTATATTTTTTTCCATCAAACCCCTCTCTCTCACACATTTCTGAGAGTCATAAACAGGATCCAGACTCACCATTCCGGGAGAATTCCCTCCCTCCCGCAAACACATACCTCCTTAAAGTTCCCCCTTCCATTTTCCTTACAATCACTTTCACATTGATCTCGTTAGGCCTGTGCTGCTGCGGTCACTGCTGCTGTGTGACCATGCCCAAGTCTTACCATCGGGACGTTCAAACCAGTTGATCCATTTCGATACCGCAGTTGTGAGCTCAATCCACATATCGCAGCTTTTACTGACATGGACCAGCGATTATTGAAACATCAGGCTCAGGAAAAGGGCACAGGGAAGCATTGAGGACAATAAACTTTATTCAAAAAACACCAGTTTCTGTCGACTTTCGCATCATTTATTTCACTTGTTCATTCGGCTCTAGCGAAACTATTGTGTGTAGTTATGCAGGGGAGATTTGCGAGGATATTGTCTGGCTGAAGAAAAGATTGGAAAAACTGGAGTTGTTTTTCTTAGAGAAGAGATTGAGAGGGGCATGATTAAGATGTACAAAGTACTGAGGGATATGAATAGCGTAGACTGAAATACAAGTTTCGATTTGATGGAGATTTCAATCACGGGAGGCCATCGATTTAAGGTCGGAGGTGAAAAGATTAGAGTGAATGCGTGGAAAGACGTTTTCAAACAGTGGGTGGTTGAAATGGGGAACACAATGTATGCAAGAGTCGGAGAGGCAGAAATCCACATAACTTTCCGAAGTATTCAAATGTGAATTTATGATGCCAAGACATACAAGGATGTGCGTCAAGTGATTTGAAAAGGAGTTAGGATAGTTAAGCAATTGTTATTGAGCAATACAGATACTCCATTCCAAGTACGGATTATTGATACCTGTCCCTCCATTCTCGAAGGGACATGTCACTGGAAGAACTGTGCTGTCTGAATCAGCGTGCGGGAGTACTACTGCTCCCGGGGAGACAGGGTGACAGTGACAGTGCAAACACGTAACTTCTCAAGCTGCACTTGGTGCTGTTGTTGAAATGAAAATCATTTGATACTCCGTAGTGAGGTGTTTACTTATAGCAGGTCGCTCAGGAAGATGTACGTTCTACTGCCCTTTCCCCACTGGCCCACACCACTGAATACTAGCACTATGCAGGACAATTACTCTCTGTACACCATCGTCCAATCCTCCTTGATCATCAGCATTTCCCCATTTGGCACCATTACACGAAATCCCAAAAGGTGTAATGCTGCTCGTTTACGATGACTCCCCTCACTGTGTAAGGTTCCACTGATTTAACTGCCAATCACTCAATTTAGCAAACTGCATTTCCTGCTCAGAATGTGGTCTCATCGAGACTGTGGAGAGAAAAAACAAAGCGGGTGACAAACATGAGTACACCTACGTTCTGTCGGCAAGCAAACTAAGACCCTGAGCTTCCAGGTTCCTGTCACTGCAACATCCCACTGTGTTCCCATGCCTCCACGTCAGTTTGGTGTGCTGCAGCGCTCCCGCATAGGACAGCGTGAGTTGGAAGAGCAGCACGTCATTTCCTACTGAGAGACCATACAATCTTCAGTACCCAACACTGAGTTCAATCATTTTAGATCCTGCCCACCTACATATACCATTCGTTCCAAAGGCCGATCGTTTGGCTCGAAAATCTCTCCTCAGATCCACTAGACCTGCTGATTTTGTTCAGATATTTCTGCTTTTCTTTGGATAATTTTGTTCTGTTCTGATCGCCAGCCTTCAGGAAACGTGTGATTGCACGGGAATGTGGTCAGAGGAGATTTACCAAGGTGGTGTCTGAGCTCGACCATTCCCCCTGCGAAGGTAAGCGAAAGTGAGGGCTGCAGGTGCTGGAGCTCAGAGTCGAAAGTGTAGTACTGGAAGAGCACAGCACGTCAGACAGTATCTGAGGAGCAGGAGAATCAATGCTTCGGGCACAAGCCACTGCCATTCCATTACCAGCCGATGCCTGGAGGACGAACGTCTCATATTCCACTTTAGTACCCCAGAAAAACACGGGATAAATGTGTATTTCAACAGCCTCCTCATTTCACCTCCCCCCACATTATCCCAGTCCAAAGCCTCCAACTAGCCACTACTCTCTGGACCCGGCCAACAATCCCCCTCTGAACTACCACCGTCTACCTCACCTTCATCCACCTATCTCTTTCCCAGCTACCTGACCACCAACCCCATTCCCCTTCCTCAAACCCCACACAAAAGTCTCATTCCTGACGAATGACTTATGCCGGAAACACCGATTCTCCTGCTCCTCGGATGCTGCCTGACCGGCTGTGCTTTTTTAAAGCACTACACTCTCGTCACTGCAAAGATATATGAGCTCGACTGGGGCTCTTAATCTGAGACCGGAGAAATCTGAGAGAGGAATTGATTAACGTGCACAGAAAGGGAATAGATACGTGTGACAGGAATAAAATTCTAATGGGAAGGGTTAATAACCAGGTGTATAGATGAAATGCTAGAGAGAGGATATTCTGAGAAGATTTAGGAAGAACGTTTGCATCCTGAGAGTGCTGTTTGTCTGGAACTCATTGTGTGAACGTATGGTAAACCTAAGAGTCCTCAGAACACTTCAGGAGTATTTAGCCGAACACTTGTGGAGCTAGAGAATGTACGGATAAGGACCAGGTACTGGAAAGTGGGGCGAGGATTAATAGATGTTTGATGAAAGACTTAAACACCGTAATGTTGGGTGCAGTAAAATGTAGGCGAGCTCACCTCTGTGGCACAATGAAAGCCGTGTTGGACTTCTACTGCATTGTTAAGATTGTGATTCAAAGTTTGTGAGTTTGAGTCCCAGCAGAATCGGAGTTTAGTTCAAATTTCAGCTGAATGAATGATTGTTCAGCTGACTTATCATCAGTTTCCATCGTCTGGAGTTCTCGTCCCCGCTACTGACCAGAGAAGATTCCTCACCTTCTTGGTGCTGAGTTTTGAGGGAATCGCATCGTTTGAAACATGATCAGTCCAGAATACGCCGTTCATTCACAAAACCAACTGCTGAAGCCGACTGTCTCTAAACACATTTCCCTCCCACGGTTGCACAGAGTTTTTCGGGTTATTCAGTGTCTTTTCGCCTTTGGGTGACAGGTTGTTGTGGATGGGCTGGGAAAAGACATTGACGTGTTCGGTCAGCCATGATGATATCAAATGGCGGGGTAGCGCTTGCGGGTGAAATGGCCCCGTCCTATTCCTCTCTGTCTGTGCTGTTTCTGACAGAGGGTTTTAAACAATAACATGATGAGGACACTGTGAATCTACACCACGGAATGCCAAGGTCCTCCACTTTAACCCACTGCTCTCACAGCTAGAATACACAGCTCCTATTGTAGCTTTAGATCAGACAGTGGAGGGTTCTCCCAGGCGCTCTGTCAGACTGCATGTTCGTCACACAGGTTTCCAACTGGACACATAGAGCGAACGGCCGTGTGGATATTGGGGATTCAGGGGCAGATTTCCCCTTTGCCTGGCTAGAGTTCTGGCCACAGTAATAATCATGAATTTCGGGCATTCTGGATCTTACTCTGGATTTTTATCACTTTACAATTTAAACTGAAATTCAATTTACTCTTGCATAACATTCTTATATCTTCAGTATTCATGAAAACTGTACAACATGTCCTTGGATGTAACCATGTTGAACATTAATGATGAGTGCAGTATATTTCTTGCTGTCTGTAGGAACATGCAGAAGGAAGATAGTGAAGTTTCGTTGAATCGAATTCTGTGCCAAACTGAAGCCGACCGAATGAGAAGTCCTGTGACAGCTATAATATAACATTGTCTGTAAACAACGCAGTGACCCACGGAAACCCAGTTTTCAATCAAGTCTATTTTGCACAACGTTTTTCTATGTCCCATTTCCTGAACCTGATGCTCGAAAAGTCACAGGTCCATATCAGTTCCTCCTCCTCTGCCTTAGCTTTAATTTCAGAACCACAGCAAAAGTAGAACAGGCGGGTCGAAGGTCCCAGAGGTATGATTCGGGCACTTTATACGCTTGCTGCCGGCGGCACTAGTTGAGCAACTGATCAGCGTTTGGTACTTAACAGCGTGTAAAAACGCCGCAGCTGTAATTCCAATCATTATCTAAAGCTGCTTTTACTGACGTTAATCAGGAATTATTGGAGCATCAGACTGAAGCATAGTTGAAGAATAATGTCGAATAAAGCAGCATCAATTCTTAAACTCCAGTTTCTGATTTGGGAAAGATATCAATTGTTAATCGTAAAACTGCACATATTCCCGAAGTAATTATCCATCTGTGGATCGAGAAACAGAGATAATATGACCTTTTTCAAATCTCTAACATTGCACTGGATTACATTCTTGAAAAGGCTCTTAAACTCGTTTCATATAATCCTGTTTGCTGCAAGCTCACACAGTTCATTAAACCATTCAAAAGGAATTAGATTTATTTCTTTGGGTAGACTGAATGTTGTCACCGAATCTGTTAAAGTCATGACAAATAGTTTTGATGCTATGTGAAACAAAGGGTTAAAACTGGAATATTATGAGTCTTGTCGCTGGATTTTTCGAACGTAGATGAGTGAGTATTAAAAGGAATCAGTCCCATTCCTGGTCATTGTGACCAAATGTTCAAGGGAACAGATGGCAATGATAATGGTCTTGACATCGACAGGTCCATTCCTACTCAATAGAATCACGATTGTATTACAGATCACGTGAGCGGAGGAGCTGATGATCCTTATGGTAAACTGAGACAGTGCGACAATTAATCTCACGTTGTTAGTCTCACTCTGTATCATAAACTAGTTAGTCAACGGACTGAGCATACCGGCTTCCATTTAATGCAAAGCTAAAACAAACAGCTCAGGACATTAACAATCTGTAGTAGTTCACGGAGAATCAGCTGCTACACCTTTCAACATTACCAGCTCTTCTTACACTTAACATGTTCAGTTGCAGGTATTGAGCAACTTCTTTCTGATGAACGCTAAATAATTTGTGAGTGCGTCCATTTTGCCTCCCATTCAGGCAGCTCAGAATCCCTGTCCCTGTTAAATTCGCTCCTTGTGTGTCTGCACTTGGCCTGTCAAATATGCTGGGATCATCTTCTAACATGTTTTCTTTGGCTGAAACATCATCTCCGATTTCAATAACTCTCAGAATAAAAAGTACCTGCTGTAAACTTCTTTGTCGTTCCTCAC
>NC_057716.1:112511665-112528595 GCF_004010195.1 Chiloscyllium plagiosum
CCACTTTACATTTCATTGCCAAATGTTAGCCCATTCACCCAATCTATCCAGATTCACTATTCAATCTCTTACATCTTCATTCCGAAGTAATTTCCCACCGACGTTAGTGTCGTCTGAAAAATTGATTATAGTATTTTCTATCCTGTCAACCGAGTAATAATGTTGATGAGAAATAGTTAAGGCATGAATACTGAAATCTGTGACACCCCACAAGGTACATTTGTCAAAGCAAAATGACACATTTATTCCATCTGACTGCATTTTGTTGGTTCACCAATTCTCCATGCAAGCTAATAAATTACTCCGAAACCCATGCTTTCTGATCTTACTGCTTATTCTTTGGAGAAGCGATATATTGAATCCCTTCTGGAAGATCAGATATAGTCCATCTCCAGGATTCCGGCTATCCACCCTTTTTGTGACACCTTTAAATAACTCAAGCAAACCATTCAAATACGATTTAGCTTTCGTAAAGCCATGTGGACTCTGATGGAGTGTTGTTTAACTTTGCAAATGTTCTGAATAATGGATTCTAACAATTTGCCTTAAATTGCTATAGTTTATCGTTAAACTTTACTCTCTAATGTATACCATTATAAAAAGTTCTTCCATTTCGAAAACCTTTACGTTTTCTTTGAATTCCTGTTTAACAGGCACAAGGCTTTAAGAGATCTGCTCCAATTGCTGTGTAAGAGGCATGTGTGGATGAATGGACTCATCATCCTGCTGGTGTACAAACTCGATGGGCTGACCTCTTTCTGGTGTTCCCATGTTGTCGTCTCCAAGGCCAGAATGACCTCCTCCCGTCGATGTGTTAGAGGGTTGGACGATTATGGAATCTTCCTGTTGCTGTGTAACAGCTCGAGTGGAGGATGGGTCTTCTCATATTCCTCCATAACAGGCTGAAGAAACTGATCAGTCTCCTCAGTCTCCTCGAATTTGTCTCCTCCTGTTCCCTTACAACAGACACGTGTCTGAATTGCCTCCTCCTTTCTCATAAAAAATGTCTCAGACGGTTTGCATCCTTATCCAATTCATTTGCAATAGGCTCAGTGGGGTTGAATGGCCTGCTGTTATCCCAGTGTAACAACCTCTGTGTGGTCTCTTCTAGTTCCTGTGTAACAGATTTGAGGAGGCTGAATGGACTGATCCTGTTGATGTGTAATGATACTTGTCCGTTATCGCCTACTCTGGGTTCAATGTTATAGGCTCAAGGGGCTGATTGGCCTCTTCCTGTAACTGCACATCAGGCTCCAGGGGCTGAATTGCCTCGTCCTGTTCTGGTGTAACAAGGCCTGAATATCCTTCTGATGGTCTTGTGTAACAGGCTGGAAAATGGCATGGATTGCTCCATTATGTGTGTAATTGGTTTCTGTTGATGACTCCTTCTGGTCACCTATGCTGAACAAAAACCATCTTTCATTCTTGTAAAGTCCAATGTGTATCAGATCAACCTGACCATCCTTTCATTATAAACTAACAGCCTCATTCCATGAATCAGTTGAGGAAACCATCTCAGAACTGCTTCAATGTAACAATATCCTTTCTTCAGTGAGGAGATTAAATCTGTACACACTACTCCAGATGTGATCTAAATAAGATCTTGTACAGCAGCAGCAACGCTTTACCAGCCTGCGGTAAGATTCCCACCCAAGTTAGAGCAGTCTCCGCTGTCTGGAGGAATACACAGCATTGTTGAAAGATCTTTGTCCTTCTCCACTCCACCAGCATAACAGGAGGTCTGAAGAAAATCTCACAATAAAGCTTGAGAAAAGCATAAGTGATGGGGCGAGGTGATTTCTACCATTAATCTCCTCAGAACCAACTTCAGTGAGATTCCACTGAATCATGTAAGGCGGAATTCAGAAAGAGCAATGCGAAGCAAACATTGATGGGAGTTATATATCAAAGTGAAAGCTGGATTACAAACGTTGGCAGGAATTGGGATATGCACGTTTGTGGGTACTACAGTAATAATGTAATGTTTAAATAATATCTAAGCTGTGTTAACACAACTGAATGCTAATGCTGGGAAAAATGGATTTCATGAGCATACGTGAGATGGCTTGCATTAACATTATTTCGAGCACCGAGGTCGACATCAGGTTATTTAGGAATTGGTGTTGGATATAAGAAGAGCTAATTTAAAACTTTGCTGTAAATGACCTTTTGGAAACAATGACCTCAACTTTTTTTCTTTGAGATTAGATTCCCTACAGTATGGAAACAGGCCCTTTGGGCCAAAATGTCCCATCAACCCTCCAAAGACTTACCCACCCAGACTGATTTCCCTCTGATTAATGCACCTACCGCTATGGGCAGTTTAATGTGGTCAATTCACTTGACCTGCACATCTTTGTGCTGTGGGAGGAAACCGGAACACCCAGAGGAAACCCACACACACGCGGTGAGAATGTGTAAACTCCACACAGACAGTCAACCAAGGCTGGAATCAAATAGGGGTCCCTGTTGTTGTGAGGCAGCAGTGCGAGACAATGAACCACGGTGCTGCCTCTATTAGTTTTCTGATGTTTGAGTACACAACAGTTGTTGTTTAATTTGATGTAATCGTTATAAATCTGCATCATGCAAGCCATGAAGGTGTACGGAGAAAGCGGAGACTGCAGACGCTGGAGATCAGAGTCGAAGAATGTGGTGCTAGAAAAGCACAGCCGGTCAGCCAGCATATTAGTAGCATGAGAATCGATGTTTCAGGCATCAGCCCTTCATCAGGAATGAGGCTTGTGTGCCAAGGGGGCTGAGAGATAAATGTGAAGGAGATGTGGCGGTTTGAAAGTAATAGGTGATGAAGGGAGACAGAACGCCTCATCGACTGCATCCATTAAGCCCAATATGGCCTTCTCTACAGTGGCGGGACAGGACATCAACTTGTGGATCGTTTCATAGACCATCTCTGGTACAGCCACACTGGCCAACTTCACCGCCCTGTAGCTGAACAATTTAACTCCCCTCTCACTCCACAAAGAACATGCAGGTTCTGGGCCTCTTCCATTGCCAAAACCTAACCACCTGAGTAATGGAGGAATAAGCCTCATCGTCTGCCATGGTACTCTCCAACTACAGGGGATTAATGTGGATTTCACCAGTTTCCCCATTTCCCTGCCTCCCACGTTATCCCAGTCCAACTTTCCAACTCGGTACCGCCCTCGTGAATGTTCCCATATGTCCATCTTCCTTCCCACCTCTCCACTCCACCCTCCTCTCCGACCTACCCCTTTCACATTCCCCCCTCTCCCATCTACCTATTAGATCAAAGGAAGCAGCTTAGAAAAATGCCAAGTATTGTAGTAAGCCAATGGATTCAGAGAAACGTAGGACGCAGCAAAGGAGGAGAAAAAAAAGGAGAAAAAAATCATAAAGAAAAAAAGCATGCAAACAAAAAATCAACAGAAAGTCTGCGAAAAAAAGCTTCTATCAATGTATGAAACAAAAATAAAACAAGGTCAAACTTGGAACAGTGAGTGTGCGGACAGGGTAATTTATTGTAAGGAACAGAGACATTACATGGACATTACATTGTGTCTGTCTTCAAGGAAGAATATCCAGAAATTCTCCCAGAAATACCAAGTGACCATAGGACTTGTGTAAGTAAACAGTAAGATCATTCTTGTCGGTGTTGAGGTAATATTTGAAAAGACAGCTGGATTGAGTATTGATAAATCTGACAGACCAGATTTACTTCATACAAACATTTCAGTAGAAGCAGCAATCGTCTTGTTGATTGCATTATGGATTTCCAAGTTATTTTCCGACACATTCCCGAAAGGCAGGTAGCCAATAGGGATAAGGGACGGTTATAAATATTATCCGCCAGTTTAAGTAAGAATGAAGATGGAGAGTTGTGGAATACTACAGACTACGTAACTTGTCATCTGCAGTCCGGTGTCTGTTGAACTCGATTACAAAGAACATGCTACTAGATATATAGAAGGTAATAGCAAACCTGGGGAGTACGATAATGCATCGATGAAAGGAAAACTAGAAGTCGCAAACATTTTTTGGAATGGTTTGAAGATGATTCTTGTAGACATCAGCAATGAGGAACCAATGGATAACGTATAGTTGAATATTCAGGTGGATTTTCTTTGAGAACCCACACACTAATATCATAAGAAAAGTTGAAGCAAAAGGCATTGGGGAGAACATATGCAAATGGGAAAGTAAAAACCAGGTTTACATTCACGTGCATGTAATTGGAATCGTCTGATTGGGAAACTCAGCCTGTGATCTCGAAATTCAAATAATGAGAGGTGATCGTAGTGAATATTAGAATATTAGAAACGTAGAGGGGACTGAATAACAGAGGGACATGGAGAAGTGAAAGCAGGCGCAATTAGGGAGAATCTCATGATATTCTTCACGGTCAACAAGTAGAACAGAATAATCAGTGAACAGTTAGTGTCTATCAGAAACCAAGGGAGAAATCTGTGTATGAAGCTCGAGAACGTTGAAAGATTGTGACATGAGGCTTCACAACTGTTTTACTAGGCAGAAGGATAATGCAGGGACAGAATTCGAGGAGATGGATGGTGAAGCTCTTGAGCAGGTTGATGTAAAATGCTAGCAGGAATTTGAGGCTTTGGCTGGTAGAAAATTGGACTGATTGCCAGGTCGAAATGTGTTGTATCCCAGGCTGCTGTTAGAAGGGAGGAAAGATCCTGACTGAAAATTTTAATTAGAATATGACCATAGGCGAGGTGCCAGAGGACTGGAGAACAGTTAATGTGATTACACTTCACAGTAAGTGTGGGAGAGATAGACCAGGGAACTATAGATAAGCGAGTATTAGATCACTATTAGGAAAACTCTTGGAGAAAATAGGGAAGGAGAAAATTGAACTCCAATCAGAGTGGCTTGGTTTGATCAGGGATAATCATCATGACTTTATCAGAGGGACATCAAAACTAACGAATTTGAATTAGTTTGAGGAGGTCGCTTATTTAGTTTTGCAGCAAGGACATTGACAATCTATACATGAGAAAGTGAAAAATAAAGTAAAATCTCATGGCATCAATGATAACTTAATAAGTTACAATGAAAATTGTATTGTGGCAGGAGACAGAGGTTGGTGGGAGAAGGCTGTATGTGTGACTGGAGACCAGTGACCCCTGGTGTACCAAAGACAACAGTGCTGCGTCGCTTATTCTTTGTGGTATTCATAAATTGTGCAGATGTGAATGGAGGGGTTGGGTGGAGGCTGTGGGGGTTTTGATAAGTATGTTTGTGTTTGCATTGAGGAGTAAGGTCTTATGTTACAGAAAGATACAGATGGATTGATCAGGTGAGCAGATCAATTGCAGTTGGAATGTACCCTAATAAGTATGAGATGATGCACTTTGGAAGAAGGAAGCAGACAGGGGAGGACTCAATGCATGACAGCACACTAGGAAGATAAGAAATTGCTGCTCCATTCATCCCTGAATGTGACTGGACTGGGTAATAGGTTAGTTAAGAAGTGGACCTTGGGTGTAGCATTTATTAATCGGGGCATGGATTATAAGAGCTGTACAGGGCTTTGGTTAGGCCAATATGGAGTACTGTGTGTAATTCTGGGAGCTACTTTACAGGAAGGGACGTGATTGTACTGGAAGATGTACAGAGGAGATTCACCAGGATGTTCCCTGGGATAGAGCATATCAGCTATGAAGAGAGGCTGGATAAGCTCGGGTTGTTTCCTTTGGAGCAGAGGAGACTGAGGGGGACGTGATTCAGAAGGATAAGATTATGAGGAGCATGGAGAGGGGAGATGGACATCAGCTGTTCCTTTTAGCCAGAGAGTAAAGAACAAGGGAGCACACTTTTAAAGTGAATGTTTTGAGGTTTAGAGAGGATTTAACAATAGTTGTTTTTCACCCAGAGGATGTTGGCGTCAGGGATGTATTTCCTGAGAGGGGAATTATCACGGGTAACCTCACAACTGTTAAAAATTATTTGGACGATCAATTGGAAGTGTCATGACATTCCAGGCTGTGGGCCTGGTGCAGGAAAGTGGGACTAAGATAGATCGAGTTGTATTTCTGTTGGCACAGATTCTATGCTCCTGTGAGTGTATGGTGTGGAAGGTCAATCATTGAGCAGCTTAAGGCAGGAATTGATGAGTTTCTGAAGAGTATATTAACAAGGGTTATAATAGTGGATTGTAATAGCTTGTCAAATTATGTCAATGTGATAAATATGAGAAAACACGTGCAGCTTCCTTACAGTTTGAGACCAGAGAATAGAGAATGGGGAACAGGGAAATGACAGAACTATGAAGTCACTACTTCAGTTCTGTCTTCACAGAACTTTCTAACAATACTAGGAAAATCAAGTCTGGTGTGGAAAAATGGTATAGTACATGGAACATAGAACATAGTAAGTAAATAGTTTACGGGAAATTATTGGGAAAGGAAGTAATGGTCATAGACAACACTAAAATAGATTTATGAAATGGGAATTATATTTGTGAAACAGACTGAGAGACAAATGAAAGAGAAGCAATGGATGTAAAACATTTGGATTTTTAGAACATTTTGGTAAAGTTCCAAGCCCAGTTTGCAAAATAAAATCTGAGTGGATTGGGGCGAATATATGGACATGTTTCTAGAATGGAACAGCTGGCAGGAAACAATGAATTTAAATACACAGATTCGTCAAGCAACAGCCTGACATTGTCTGTGAGGTATGATTCTGTGAGCATGAATATGTCCCAGACACCCCAACACGATCCCCGGATATCTCCTGTCTCACCAACAGGACAGACACAGCAGAGGTGGCGACACAATGGGATATTGGTGGAAGGAACCTTTTCTGGTAGTCCTCAACAGTGTCTCAGCTGATTACCATGTACCAGCCTCTCTCAACTGATGAACCAGTACTCTTTCATGCTGAACAACACTTGGAGAAAGCACTGAGGGTGGCAATGATGCAAGATGTACTCTGGGTGAAGGAATTCAATGTCCACCAGCAAGATTGGCTGAGCCGAAGCATTACTGATTGAGCTGGCCGAGTCCTAAAGGATATAACAGCTAGACTGGGTCTGCGGCAGATGGTGAAGGAATCAACAAGAGAGAAAAAGATCATAACTGACCTCATCCTTACTAATCTGCCAGAAGTATCTGTCCATGACAGTGTCGGTAAAAATGACCACCGCATAGTCATTGTAGAGACAAAGTCACACCTGCACATTAAGAATAACCTCTACCATTTTGGGTGGTACTATCACGGCTCTAAATAGGACAGACTTCGAACAGATCTAGCAGCTCAAGTACGGATGTCCATAAGGTGTATTGGGTCATCAATAGCAACAGAATTGTAATCCCGCACAACTTCATGGCCCGGCATATCCTCCTCGCAACAGTTGCCATCAAGCCAGAGGATCATCCTTGGGTCAATGGAGTGTGAAGGATGGCAGGAGCAGCACTGGGCATACCTGAAAATGAGGTGTAAGCCTGGCGAAACCACCAAACAGGACTACTTGTGCACCAAACAGCATAAGCAGTAAGTGATAGATCTTAGTGATCCCACAAGATGTGCAATCCTTCCACATCTAGTCGAGAAACTGTGGGGAAAATTAAACAATTCACTGGAGGAAGAGATTCTTCAAATATCCCCATCCTTACTGATGGAAAAGCCCAGCACTTCAGTGCATAAGATAAGGCTGATGCATTCGCAACAATCTTCAGTCAGAAATGCTGAGTGGATGATCTATTTCAGCCCCCTCTCGTGGTCCACGGCAATTCACTTATCAGCCATCACCAATTCGATTCAGTCCACGTGATATCCAGAAACGGTTGGAGAGACTGGATACTCCAAACGGGACACATGCTGACATCAGTCTGGCAATAGTATTGAAAACATGTGCTCCAGAACTTGTCACTGCCCGAGCCAAGCTGTTCCAATACCGTTACAACAACGACAATTCCCCGATTACACATGGAAAATTCCCAAGTATTTCCGATACATAAAAAGCAGAACACATGCAATCCAGCCAATTACCAACACATCAGTCCACTCTCGATCATCCGTAAAGTGATGGAAGGTGTCAGTGCTTTCAAGAAGCACCTGCTCAGAAACAACCTGCTCAGTGACGCCCAGGCTGGACTGCCCCAGG
This sequence comes from Chiloscyllium plagiosum, assembly GCF_004010195.1. Lineage (NCBI taxonomy): Eukaryota > Metazoa > Chordata > Chondrichthyes > Orectolobiformes > Hemiscylliidae > Chiloscyllium > Chiloscyllium plagiosum. The sequence goes on from NC_057716.1 coordinate 112,519,779, forward strand.
GTCACTCAGCTACTGATCTCATTACCTTGGTTCAAACATGGACAAAAGAGTTGAATTGCAGAGGTAGTGTAAGAGTGACAGCCCTTTAAAACAGAGCTGCCTTCGACCAAGTATGGCATCAAGGGGTGTTAGCAAAACGGGAATCAATGTGTATCCAGGGCAAACTCCCCGCTGATTAGAATCATACCTGACACGTAGAAAGATGGCCATGGTTGATAAAGATCAGTTAACTCAGCTCCAGGACAAGTCTGTAGGTGTCCCTCGGGCAGTGGCCTAGGCCCAAATATCTTCAGGGCTGCTCTATTAATGACTTTCCCTGTATTAAAAGGTCAGAAGTGGGGATGTTCGCCAATGATTGCACAATGTTCAGCAACATTTGTGGCTCCTCAGATACTGAAGAGTCCAAATGCGACAGATCTGGACAGTAGCCAGGCTGACAAGTGGCAAGTAATATTCACACAACACAAATGCTAGACCGTGAACATCACCACTAAAATACAATCTAACCACTGTCCCTTGACATTCAATGGTGGTACCACCACTATCAATCCTCCAATATCAAAATCCTGGGGGGTAATCATTGCTCAGTAACTCACTGGACTTGCCACATAAACACAAAAGCAGGTCAGAACCTAGGAACTCTGCGGCGAGTAACTCACCTCCTGACTTCCAAATGTCTGTCCATTATCTACAATGCATAAGTCAGAAGTGTGATCGAATACTCCCCATTTGCCTGGATGAGTGCAGCCCCAACAACACTCAAGAAGCGTGATACCATCCAGGGCAAAGCAGCCAGTTTGACTGTCACTTCATCCACAATGTTGCACAATCAACGCTCAGCAGCAGCAGTGTGCACTATCGACAAGCTGCACTGAAAAGCTACACCAAAGATTCTCAGACACCATCTTCCCAATTCACGACTGCAGCGGTTCAACAAGGCAGCTCAGCACCACCTTCTCAATGGCAACTAGGGACAGGGAATGAATGCTGGTGACACCCAGATCCAAAAAATATATAAATTGAGAAAAAACACTTTTTTAACAGAGGATGGTTGCTGAGGTATCGCAGGGAGCGGTGCTTGACCCCAGCTGTTCACAATACCAATTAAACATTCGGTTGAGGAAGTTAAATACAATATATCCCAGCCTGCTGACAGCGCTAAAGGATGTGGGATTGTAAATGGGTGAGGAGATTGTAAAAAGTCTTCAAGGTGACTGACACAATGGGGTGAATGGGCACATATGTGGCAGATGCAGACCAAACTGAGTAGAGATAAAGCTATGCCCTTTGGGGGGAACAATAGTTTGGCAGCCTACCAATTGAAAAGGGATTAGTTGAAACATATTGATCTACAAAGGGAATTGTGCTCCCTTTTGTTGTTTCCTTCCGTGCAGCCCTCCGAGGCCCATGCAGGGCAGTGAGTTCTGAATCCAGAAGTCAATACTGGGATTGGCATTGGCACACTGACCAGTATACATAGACCCACCACGTGGGTAGCTGTAACATTGAAAAGCATCTGGTCTCCCTGTACACCAGTCACTGAAAGTAATATTGCAGGAAAATAAAGCAGGACAGAAGATAAATGGTGTGTGGACCTTCATTTCAAGGGGATTTGAGTCAAGGGGATCTTACTGCAGCTGTACAGGGCCTTGGTGAGACTCCATCTCAAATATGGTGCAATATTGTGTGCAGTTTTGGTCTCCTCACCTAATAAAGGACAACCCTGACATTGAGGGAGAGCAGCGAAGGAAACCCAGACTGATCACTGGAATGATAGGCTTGTTGTGGGAGCAGAGTTTGGAGATTGGGCCTGTATTCCATGGGGTTTTGGAAAATACGTGAAGATCTCAGTGAAATATCTGAAGTTCTGACAGGGTGAGACAGATGGGAAGCAGAATGATAATTCCCCTGGCTGGGACTTCTAAAACAAGTCGCCCCAGTATTAGATACAGGCGGGTCACATTGCATTGAGATGAGAATAAATGTCTGCACTCAGAGACTGGGGTACCTGGGGAATTCTCTCCCACATAAAGCTGTGGAAGCAAAGGCACTGAAAACAAAATGAGGATTTCTAGCTACTAAAAGACTGAAAAGGGCAGGAGAATGCTGTGGAGACCCAGGACATTCATCACTATAATGGATGGGTTAGAAAGCTCTATGGACCGAAGAAACTACAGCAGTTCCTATTTTATATTTTTCCAGTGGTTCATCGCATTAAGGGATGTGTACATTGTGTGGGATAAGTGCATTGAGGAGATTTTCTCATGAACGAGAATGTGGGAGGGCTCAATGTGTTGTATGACTACTCCTTTCCCGATGTTTCAGTGCAGTCTGTAGGAAAGCTATGCAAATATTGTCACAAGGTCTCAGATGTTAGGAAGGAGATCTCTGCAGGGTCAACAGAGCTGTGTTTCCCGTTCCCTTTTCCGATACCGAGGCTGTGGCTGGGTGTTCGGATCGGTTTTATCCTTTAAGACCTCAGTGCAGTTTGATACAATTGAATGTCTTGCTTGGCTGCTTCAGAGGCCATTGAAGAGTTTATCACATGTCTGTGCGTCTGGAGTTACTTTTAGGCCAGACCAGGAAAGCACGGGAGATTTACTTCCTGAAAGTCCATTGAGGAAGGCAAAAGATGTTTACAATCGCCACTGACGTCAAGGTCACTATTCCTGACACCAGATTTTAGATCTTGATATTTTATTAATTGTTTTTAACTTCCACCCGCTGCCAGAGCATTAGCCTGGTCCGGATTAGTAATCCAGTGACATTTCCACAACAGCACCATCTTCACATGGGGATCTATCGGAAACCACACTGAGCAGGTTATTTCTTTGCTGCTTGACAGCTCTGTCAAAAAGAACTCCCACTGATTTGACTATCGTCATGGGACTGAGGGGGTGGTAATTGGTGAGATTGTAATTATTCGCTTCTTAGTGGACTGGACTGAGTAACTTTCCACATTGCCAGGAAGATGTCAGATTTGAAACTGGAATAAACAGTTTCCCAAGGGACACGGCTTGTTGTGCAGCACAGGTCTTCAGCCCTATTACAGGAATGGTGTCGGTGCCCATTGCCTTTGTCGTATTTACTGTGTTCAGCTGTTTCTTCATGTCAGGTGAAGCCAATCGAATTGGTTGAAGTCTGGCATCGGTGATTCTGTGGGGATCATGAGAAGGGTGTGGTGGGTCATAGACTCAACGCTTCTGGCTGACGATGGTGGAGGTATTCCACATTTGTCTTTTAAAATGATGTACAAGGCTGTTCTGTTTTTTAAGATGCCAATATTTGGCGAACCCTTCTTCCAGTGAATTGCGTAATCATCCATTACTATTTATAAACTCGATGTGGCAGGGCTACAGAGCTTTATTGATGTGAACTATTGGTGTGAGGGTCATTTGGCCCTCTTGATCAGACGTTAGTTCTGCTCTTTAGAATGTAACCAGTCAAGTGTGGTTGCTTTAATGGGTTATCATCAGGTTCAGGTACACATGGTTCTGACCCTGTCAGATTCACCCACACTGTTACAGAAACATATATCGGCTTCATGTTAATGGCAGACTGAGGGATTATCTCGGGCATTAATTGCAGATTGTGGTTGTATGTAATTCAGCTTCTTCTGCTGCTATGGTCTGCAGCACCACATGAATGTCCTATTGTTAGCTTCAAAATCTGCAATGCAATTCTGTTGCCGGCTCCGAATTCACACCGAGACCCATTCACCCATCAGCCCTGTACTCAGTGACCTACTCTGGTTTCTGATGCGGTAACACTTCCATTTTAATGTTCTCATTCTGCTGAGGGTCTCTCCATGGTGTCACAGCTCTAATTCGTCACACCCCTCAAAAACCATTAAACCAATTCATCTGAATCTTTTTTCTTTGCAGTTGTGCCATCCTCTGTGCTTTAAGTGAATGTGTTTCCCTCTGTTTCTCTCCCTGAACATATCTAAGAGCTCTGTAGTGTCAGTGATGCCAGCCTTATGTAGTTTCAGAGCCAATGCATTTGTGCAGCTGGCGTTATCATTAATTTCCCGCTCTATGGCGCTCTGTGTTGGACAGTGCTTTTGAGCAGCTTTGATACACGCCTGTGGAACTTATTCACAAACAGAAATTGCTGAAGAAACCAAGCAGGCCTGGCAGCAACTCTGGAGTCAATGCAGATTTTTTTTACGTTCAGTGACCAGTCAAAGTTTCTAGTTTCTTCATCAACTTTTGTTTTTGTGTCAGATTTCCATAATCCATAGATCTTCTTTTATTGAAAATTTGAAGTGCCTATTCGTTTCTGGAGAAAATCAGCAAGTCTGGCAGCATCTGCGAAGACAGAGAAATAGAGTTAACCTTACCAGTCAAGGGTGCCATTTCTTCACAACTATAAGTATTTGAAATGAGCTTTTCCATCCCCTGCAGAGGTGAATGTTGAGATGACGGAAATCATAGGATGTGGAGATGCAGTGCAAAAGGTAGTGTGCTTTTAATGACGGTGCAAGAGAAATAGATATAAAATAGTTGTAAATTAATGTGCGAATGGGAGAAATGGGTTCCCTCTATTGAGTGCAATAAAAACAAGACACGGTCACAGGTGGACTTGAAGGAAGAATGTATGCAAATTTTTTTAACAGTCATAATAGGGTTGGATTGTGAAGTTATGGAATTGAATATTAACACCTATAGGCTTTAACGCACCAAAGTGTAAAGTGAGGTGTTACTCGATCTTTGGTTGTCCTTCCTTCAAACATTGCAGCAGCCCAGAACGAAAAGTTAAGATGCCAGCAAAGTAGGTTATTGGAATGGGAAGCAATGAGAAGGTCAGGGTTATTCCTACAGACAGAGTGAGAATGTTCCTCAGTGCAATCTCTGGTCTTCCCAATGTAAGGGAGACACCATTGTGAGCAGCAATGACAGGAGACTGGATTTAAAGAGTACAAGAGAAATGCTCCTTCATCTGGAAGGTACATGTTGAGTTGCTCTGGAATGAGGAATGTGTCAGCCATCTTTCCAAATATCTGGCGAAATAGACTACATCATTGGGACTTCAGCAGAAACAGCTTTAGTCATGCTTTTTTGACAGTTTTTTTCTGTTTGTTTAGTCACAAGCTGTTCCTCACATCTTCACAACATGGTCTAGATAAAAGTCTGTTTGTCACATATGCTCCTGTTTGTTTCGAACTAATTTGTTTTATTTCAAACGTATTTGCAAGTCTGCTCTTTGCAATAGCTTTTTTAAATTCTACCCTGGTAATGCTATAGATTAAACACAGAACTCTGTGCCTTCCTTGTTTTTTATACTCTACACAACTATTCACAAACCCAAGGATCCACTAAGCTTTCGTAACAATAATTTCAACTTGCCTGGCCACATGTAATTTCCTGTCTTCTGCATCCCTCTCTCCTTAAGCATGGGTTATATTTGCCAGTCCTCTAGGATCCTCCCTGACTCCAGTGATTCCTGAAAAATTACTGAAATATCACCAACAGGACCTCTGAAACCACCTCCGCTATCTCCTTAGAAGAATGAGGTGTGGTCCATCATGCCTGGGTGATTTATCCGTCTTCAGAGCTTTCAGCTTCCCCAGCACCTTCTCCTTAGTGGTGGTCACTACCATTAACTCTGCCCCCTGACTTTCTTGAAGTTCTGGTAGGCTGCTGGTGTCTTCCACTTTGACGACTGATGAAAAGTATCTATTCAACTCCTCTGTTATTTCTTTCTTTCCCACAAACTATCACAGCCTCATTTTCTAGCAGTCTAATGTTTGCTCTTCCCTCTCTCCCTTCACTGTTACGTATCTATAAACCTCTTGCAATCTTCTGTTATAAAATTTACAAGCTTACCGTCCTATTTCATCTTCGCCTCCTTATTGCTTTTAGTAGTTATCCTCTGCTGGAGATTAAAGGTTTGTCTATCCTTCGGATTCTCAATAATCTTCACTACATTGTATGCTTTCTCTTTTGGTTTGATGCTGTCTCTGACTTCTTCTATCACTCACGGCTGCCTTGCCCATTCCTGTGTACGTTTCTTCCTCTTTGGGATGAATTTCTGATGTGCCTCCGAATTATCCCCAGAAACTGTTGCCATTGATGTACCATGGCCTTCCCTGCTCGGCTCCCGTTCCAACTAACTCTGGTCAGCTCCTCCCTCATGTCTTTGCAGTTACGTTATCCAATTAAATCACATCATAATAAGAAAAGTTCACACAAAAGGAAAAACAACACAGAGAAATCAGCAGATGGATGATTGAAGACAGCGGAGAAGATAGAGACTGTGTGGTCTTGAGATTATGTTAATGTAATGTTCAATAAGTGGAACAGAATATTTTTACAGAAGTGGAATCAGATAGAAAGTTGTTAAAAAAGGGGCTTGAATTTTATGAACAGTTGTTGTTTAGTGTTCAACGTTAGATTTAAGAAAATAAATTGTTAATTTTCTTTAAATAATGGAATTTAGGAATCCCTGTCACTCATATTTTGACAGATTACGAGGTGGGGCGAGGCATTCTGGGTGTTTAGTTGAATTAACAGAGGGGTTCAACTCCTCATCGTAAATGTCCATCCAGACTAACCCTGTTTCCCTGCACTTGGTCCATGCCGTTCTCCTCCTTCCCTGTCCAAATATTCATCTAAATTCCCTTTAAATGTTGATAATGTGCTCACCTCAAATACTTCCGCTGTTAGCTCGTTCTATATGCCTACCACCCTCTGTGTAAAAAACAACTTGCCCCTAAGGTTACCTTTTATTCCTTCCCCTCTAGTCCTCGATTCTCCAACCCATGGAAAAAGAATGAGTGCATTCACCCTATCCATTCCTCTTATGATCTGATACACTTCTCTAAGACCCCGCTCAGTCTCCTCTGCTTACAGAAACATGTCCTACCTTGTCCAAACTCTCCATATAGCTAAGACCATTGAGTCCTGGCAACATCTTTGCAAATTCCTTCTGCACTCTTTCCAGTTTAACAGCATCCTTCCGATAACAAAATGGCCAAAACTGAACAAACTTCTGCAAGTATGGCCTCGGCAAACACTTGTACAACCAGAACATAACTTCCCAATTTCTATATGCAAAGCCCTGACTGATGAAGGCCAGTGTGCCAAAAGCCTTCCGTCTACTGTCTACCTGTGACTCCACTTTTAGAGAACCATGCATCTTCTGTTCCACTTCACTCCTCGAGGCCCTAATATTCGTCATGATTTGATGTTCCAAAATTCAAGATATCACACATACCTATATTAAACTCCATTTGCCATTTCTCAACCCATCAATGGCTGATCAAGTTCTGACTGCAATTTCTAATAACCTTCCTCACTGTCCACGATACCACCCATTTTAGTGTCATTTGCAAACTTACTAATAGTGCCTTATACATTCTCATCCAAATCATTGATATAGATAACAAACAGCAATAAGACGAGCAATGAGCCCTGAGGTATTCTACTCGTCACAGGCCTCCAGTCCAACAAGCATCTTTCCGCTATTACACTCTGCTTGCTACCATCAAGCCGTTTGTGTATACAATTTGCCAGCTCGTCCTGGATTCCATGCGATGTAACTTCCAAAGCAGCTGACCATGTTGAATCTTATCACAGGCATCACTAAAATCTGGGTCAATTACGTCTACCACCCTGCCCTCGTCAACCTTCCTGGTCACGTTTTGAAGGAAAGTTAACAAATTTGCAAGGCATGACCTCCCATTCACAACGCCATGCTGAGTACTCCTAATCAACCCTGATGAAGGGCTTCTGTCCGAAACATCGATTCGTCTGCTCCTCGGATGCTGTCTGACCTGCTGTGCTTTCCCAGCAACACAATCTCTCGTTTTAATCAAACTCTAACTAAGTTACGAGGGCAGAAAATGATGTTGTAAGATTATTGAAGTACCTAAGTAAAGCCAGCTATCTGTAATTGTAGAGCCTTGATGACAGAATATCTGTTGCACTGTGCACAGGTTTGATCTCCTCTGTCAGGAATCGCGCCCTTACCATAGTCACAGATGATGTTACCATGAGGAGAGAGTGAAGAAACTGAGTGTTTAGTGAGTAGAGCAGTGAGAGACGAAGGGATGTTTGCGTTGAAACTTGAGGGTTATCAATGATCACTTATTTCCAAGATAGACATTAATAGGGTGATACATTCCATATTTCACGCAGGATTGATTGATATGATCAATTGTCACGTGTACCTCAGTACAGTGAAAAGATTTGTTTGTGATCGGTACAGGCAGATTATAGTAAGCAAAGGCGTACACATCAGAGGGTGAAAATAAACAGATAAAGTAATGCATCTAGATTACACTGCGCAAGACGTGCACGAAACAAGATCAACATAAGCAAGATCAGCATTAGTTGATGTTAGACAGTCCATTCATCATTCTAATTAGGCATTCCAAATAATTCATATGCCTCAATAAGCTCTCCCCACATTAATGTAAAGACGGTTTGTCCGTGTATTGAACATTATGTTGTTCACACTCCTCGACAGCAGCCAGAACACCTTCCTTCTGACACAGTCAGCCATGTTGGGTTTATTTTAATGCAGGCTGAATGAGTGTGACCAGCTCTCACAGATTAAAATTTCTAAGTTTTGTTTTTCAGTAATATCAGAGGCTATTGGGGTCTCAACAGAGTTGGAAGGTCCAGTGAATGTCTTGTGGCTGCTGCTTCCTCTGATTTTTTTTGGATTTTTAAAAAGATTTTCTCCTGGAGAATGTATGTTTGAATTTGCGTCTGAAATTGCCTTTTTGCCAAGTGGTTGTTTTAACGGGATCTTACTATATCAGTACAGTTAGTTAGTGAAATGTACTTTATCTATTATTCTGTTTAGTTT
>NC_057716.1:112529095-112554818 GCF_004010195.1 Chiloscyllium plagiosum
AGGTACACCACTTTCAAAGAGAGACTGCTGTGTATGGATTGAGCACCCAAAAGAGGTGGGTGGAGGCAGGCACAGTTATACCATTTAAAAGGCACTTGAATGGGTACGTGCATGGGAAGGGTTTAGAGGGATGTGGGCCAAGTGCTGGCAAGGGGGACGAGATTAATTTAGGATATTTGGTCAGAATGGACGACTGGATCGAAGGGTCTTTTTCCGTGCCGTTCATCTTCTAAGACTCTGTTGACTCTTGAGTGTAGAGGCTATTCAGATTCTGAATTCTGTCAGTCAGCTTGTTTGCTCAATTACTGAGAGTCAAATACAAAAATACATCATTCAGATTTTGATGGTGTTTTACAGAAACAGAAGAAAGGCTTTTAGTCAAGAGATGCTGTAAGGAATGTGAAGACGCCATTCAGTCCCTCAAGTCCATTCCACAGGAGCAGCAGGTGAGCACAAAGCGATTGGAGACTGTTAGTCAGTAGTAAGAGGAGGACATCTATTTTCACAAACTTGGGTTCAGGAGGCATCAATCAGTTGCTCAAGACTGGGACACAGGAACAGGAGGCAGTCACTCAACTGCTCGAGACTGGGACACAGGAACAGGAGGCGGTCACTCAACCGCTCGAGATTGGGACACAGGAACAGGAAGGTGTCATTCAACTGCTCGAGACTGGGACTCAGGGACAGGAGGCAGTCACTCAACTGCTCGAGACTGGCACTGGGAAATCTGGAGGCTTGTGAGGCCCCAGGATCCTGTTACGCAGGGATAGCAGGAGGTGACTCACTCACCACCAGCTTTGGGTACTGGGAGAGGAGGGGGGTTTGCCTGTTGCAAACAGAAATAGATGAATAAGTTGCATTCGTGGGTCCAGACAATCCTGCCCCACCATTCACTAAGAGCATGGCTGATCGGATAGTGATTCCCTCATGCCATTTTACGGAGGCCCCATCTCTGCAGCCTCTGCTCCATTTATTGGTCATGTTGCAGACCCAGATGCTGTAACAACAGTGACCATCACTCATCCAGAGGGTCGGGACTAATCAGATGAGTCAGGATTTGAAGGGTCCAATCACAAGAAAACACAAAATAAAGGCATTGCCAGATGTTTAGTTCTCTCACATTCGAAATCCAACTCACATAACCATCCCATCCATTGTACGTTCAGTATGGAGCACTGTGTAGATCCAGCTAGCGAACTGATGAATGCAACCCAGCAATATCAAGAGTGGAACTCTGTGCAGCCCACACCAATGCCTGATCGATAATCCTGGTCTAAATATCCAGCGTGGGGAGCTGTGCAGACCGTACTGGTTGATTCATGTATAAACCCAAGCTGTTGCATTGTTCGGTAACACTGTGTTAGATCACTGCCCAGTGTGGGGAATCTTGCAGTCCATGCTGGCAGTGACAGGATGTGCAGCTCCCATCCATTTACAGCTTTATATCTCCATTGCGCCTTGACAAGGGCTGCTGTGGGTGTGAAAGTCACCGGAAGGGAGAGATGTAAATTGAAACAGTTTCAATACCAATAGTTCTGATTCAGGCGCGTACCACTCCAGTATTTAATGATGAAATAACTGAGATAATGTTGAGTGAGGTTTTGTGGATGGTGCAAAGACGTAAGAGGGGGTTGGTGATGTTACAGTGGTTGCACTATAAGTCTCCAAATAATCAATGGGAATTAGAGAAACAAATATGCAGGGAGGCTGGGGAGACTTGCAGGAGCAATAGGATTGTCACAATAGGTGATTTTAATTATACTAACATAGACTGGGACTTCCAGAGGGTTCAAAACGTAGATGGAAAGAAATTAGTTAAGTATGTTCAGGAAAGTTTCCACAAGTAGCATATAGAGGGTCCTACTCGGGAAGGGACAAACTCGACCTACTGTTGGGACATAGGGCAGGATAGGTGACGGAGGTAAAGAGGGGGAGCATTTTGGGAACGGTGACTAGAATTGTATTAATTTTAAAATAGTTAAGGGAAGGACAGAATTGGTCCACAGATTCAAATTCTCATTTGGGTCGAGGCGAAGTTTGTTGGAATTAGACAGGGACTTGCAAAGGTTGATTGCTGTAGCTTGTTTCCAGGCAAAAGGATCTCTGGTAAGTGGGAGGCCTTTAAAAGTGAGATAGCTCGAATTCAAGGCCTATATGTTCCTGTGAGGGTGAAGGGAAAGTGAGGCAGGCAGAGAGAACCCTGGATGACAAGAGATATTGAGGCGCTGTCCAGCAAAAAGGAGGCGTGGCTCAGGTTCAGGCAGCTGGAATCAATGGAATCTCTGGAGAAATGCAAGGGATACAGGAGTTTACTGAAGCAGGAAATCAGGAGGGCGAAAAGGGGGTATGACATAGCATTGGCTGAGAAAATTAGGGTGAATCCAAAGATGTGCTTTCAGTATAGTATAGAAAAAGAACGACTACAGAGAAAATATGACGCCTCAAAATCCAAAGTGGGCATTCATGTGTAAACCCACAACAGATGGGCGAGGTCCTCAATTTCCCCTCTGTGTTTACCATGAAGAAAGGCATGAAGATCTGAGACATTTGGGGAGGTTAGGTGTCATATATTGGTACCATTTGTATCACAGTAGAGGTGCTGTTGGACATATTAGAATGCATAATGTCAGATTAATCTCTTTGTCCTCGCAAGATATATCCAAGAGCACTACAAGAGGCGAGAGAAGACAGTTCAGGGGCCAAGGTCCCGGAAGACTGGGCGGTAGTAAATGTTGTGCCCTTATTCAAGAAGGGCTGCAAAGAAAAGCCTGGGAAATATAGACAAGTAAACTTCACATGTGTTTTCAGTAAAACACTTGAGAAGGTTCTGAGTGATAAGATGTGCATGCATTTGGAAAGACAGAGTTTGACTTGGAGCAGTCAGCATAGCTTTCTGCATGGCAGATCATGCCTTACAAATTTTGTTCGAGTTTTTTGAGGAAGTGACCAGGAAGGTTGACGAGGACAGGGTGGTGGACATAGTCTATATGGATTTCAGTAAAGCCTTTGATAAGGTGCCACATGGTAGGCCGCTCAAGAAGGATGGATCGCGTGGACTCCAAGGTAATCTGACAAATTGACGACACAGTTGGCTTGGTGTTAGGAAGCAAATGGCTATGGTGGAAGTATGCTTGATGGACTGGAGGCCTGTGACTAGTGGAGTGCCTCGGGGGTCGTGCTGGGCCCATTATTGTTTGTTATCTATATCAATGATTTTGAGTGCACAACGCAAGGTTAGTACGTTTGCAGATGACACTAAAATAGGAGGGATCCAATGAGGAACATTACCAGAAATTGCAGCAGTACCTTGTTCGGCAGTGGAAGTGGGCTGAGAAATAGCATGTGGAGTTTTACAAAGGCAAGGGTGATGTCTTGCATTTTGGAAAGTCAAATCCAGGTAGGAGTTTAATGATGAATGAGAGGACCTTAAGGAGTGTAATGGAACAAAGGATTTTAGAGATCAGGTGCACGGTTGTCTGAAATTTGAGTCACGGATACACAGGATAGTGAAGGAGGCAGTTGGCACACAGGCCTTCATCAGGGCATTGAGTATAGAAGTTGGCACGTTATGTTGCAATTATACAGGATGTTGGTAAGGCTGCAGCTGGAGTATTGGGTTCAGTTCTGTTCTCCTTGCTCTAGGCTAAAGGGTTTCAGTTATAGGGAGAAGTTGGACAGGTTAGAACTTATTTTTGTACAGCCTAGGAAACTGAAGGGGGTTCTTATAGAAGTGTAGATAGTGTGCGAGAAGATTTGTAGCTCGGGTGTTCGTTGTTGTGGTTCTGTTCGCCAAGCTGGGAATTTGTGTTGCAAACGTTACAGCGGACACTGGAACTGACAACTGGAAGGGGCAGATACAAACCACTATAAATGCAGGAGGAAACATCACAGAAGCGCTTCACAGGAGCCCCCCAAGTACTGAGGATGTCACCTAGACAGGGGACGAAACGTCTGCAATACCAATTCCCAGTTCGGCGAACAGAACCACGACAAGAAGTGTAGATCTTATCAAATTATGAGAGACGTGCATAGGGGTGAATACTTCATTTTTTTTTCGCAAGGTTGGGGAATCGAGGACTAGAGGACATCATTTAATGCTTCGAGAGGAATAAAATGAAAATTAACCCGTAGGGGCAACTTTTTTACACCGAGTATGGTACACATATGGACTGAGCTGCAAATGGAAGTGGTTGAGGTGGGTACAATAGCAACAATGAAAAGGCATTTGGACAAATACACAGATAGGAAAAGATTAAAGGATACAGAGCAAGGGCAGGGAAATTTGGATGAGTGTGGATGGACATTTTGTTCGGCATGGAACATCTTGGCAGAAGGGCCTGTTTCCATCTGTAGAACCGTATGACTGTAAATACGTGCTTCTTGGGATAGAGACAGGGTGGGGGAGACCGAGAAAAAATGTCATGGGAAGATATGTTCACTGTTTCCAGAATGCTGAAATGAAGACATTTCGACAGTATCATGCAACACGGGTCAGTATTATGAAGAATTATGAGTGAATGGTATATTAGTATGAGTTCGGGGGATGGAGAGTTTTGAATGAGCATTTGTCCTGCAGCTTTGTAACTGGGAGGGAGGACAGCAGAGTCTTCGACACATTGAGCTGTATAAAGCAGTACTTTGTCTCAGTTTCATTTTCGTTGAGTGTGACAGAGGGATTGTCTGTACAAAGCTGAGCGAGTTTCCTGGTGCTATCTTATCGAACTCACCTCATTAGCTACCCCCCCCTCCCCCCCCATGATGTCCCTCTCATTCAATACCAGCCCGATTCTCCCACCCATCATGATTGACCAGACAGCACTCCGGCACTTTTACCCCAGTTTTCTTCAAGTGCCTGTTCGACGGCCTTTCCCATGGAACGCACTCTCCTAACAATGTATTCCATCTGCTTTATATTTTCATACGATGGTCAGCATGCTTTACGCAGACCAAGCAAAAAATCTACACTTATTTTATGGTTATAGATTCCAATCAAACTTAGTAATTCTGGTTATTTCACTTGACTCACTTTAATGATATTAAAGCAAAGACAGCTTCTAAAAACGTCTTGTTATAAAATACAATTTCGAGCAGAGAACGATTTTACCCTCAGCCGTTATCTTGACCGTTATCTGAATTTACCATTTTCATGGTTACGAAAGTTTCTCTTGCCCTTTGCCTGTGACTGTTTCTGTCTGTGACAGTTACACTATTTCCCACTCAGTTAGTTGGACAGCAGGTTTGTGATGTAGAGGGAGGCCAACAGCGCATGTTCAGTTCCTCACACTGACAGAGGTTACCATGAAGGGGACACTCTCACAACCTCAACCTCACCCCATCACCCGAGATGTGGTGACCCTCAGGGTAAACCAGCATAAGTGGTCTCGCTAATGAAAGTTTTTTGGGACTCTATTCTTTCAATGTTAGCTTTTTAATTTAAAAAAAATAATTTTATTGAAAAGCGATTTTTAATATTCTAATAACTCAATAACAACACAACTCAAATAACTGAACAGAATTACACTCATGTGCTTGTATATAAAAAACAAGTTGAAAACACTAAATGGGCAGAAGAAAAACAAAAATAAACAATAAATAGTGAATAAATAGTACAGCTCAGCATAACAAAACGATAGCTCTCTTTCTTCAAGAGCATTAACTGATACGCATTTTTATGTACATAATTGTTCCTTGCTGGATATTAGATTCATTAGACAATATCATCATGACTATACAAAAGCATTTCTTAACGTGACAGATAAACCTGCATCGTGGTAATCCAAAAATGGCTGCCATGTCTTATATAAATCTCTGTTTTTTTTGATGCAGCATACTGGTGAGAAAGTCCAAAGGGATATTCTCCATGAAGAACTTACGACGACCCAACAGACCCGGGGTTTTCAGGCATCCAACACCACAGAACATGTTTCCTAGCACAGAAAGTAAGGAAATATTTTTTTTCCTATTGCGCATCTGCGTAAGGTACCCTGAGCAGGCCGAGGAAAAGAAAAACCGGGTCCATCTCCAATTCAGTCCCCAATACCTACTCTATCACAGCTATCACAGTCTCCAATATATATGAAGCCTGCAATGAGTAAGAGTGCCTGTAGTCATTCTTCATTTACGACATGCTGAAGATAATCCCACTTCGCATTTTAAGAGACAATCTGGGGTCAGATAGACCCTATGAAGAATTTTCAACTGCATGGAATAGGTCCTATTACAGATCAAAAGTCTTCGAGCATTTTCACAAATGTCCTCCCATCTCTCCGAGGTGTTCTGAACCCCCAACTCTCTCTCACAGACATCACAAAGCTGCCCAGTCTCATCTGAGGGGTCACACTCCAACTAATGATAAACGGTACTGACACAGAGTGTATTCTAAGCAATAAGCACCCACTTCTCTCTATCGGATCTGTGAGGGTCTGTTAAAGGTGTATTTTTAAAAAAAATCAAATGTCTGATCTGGACAAAAAAACAGAAGAGTTCTCCACTAGGTAGTCCATACTTACAAGTCATTTGATCAGATGATGTCATTCTTTTTCCCTCAAATTACACATGGTGGCTCAGTAGTTAGCACTGCAGCCTCACAGCACCAGGATCCAAAGATGTGCGGGTTAGATGAATTGGCTATTGATAAATCACCCATAGTGTTCAGGGATGTGTACGCTGGAGCATTAGTCAGGGTAAATATAGGATGGTAGGGGAATGGGTCTGGGTGGGTCGAAGTCCGACTTGTTGGGCCCAAGGGCTTGTTTCCACACTGTAGGGATTCTAGTAATTCTAAATCACTCAAGCAAGTTATACCCCTGGCTTCCCACAGTTTAACTATGGAATCCATTATCCTAGGTTGACAACTCGGTACACCAATTACAGGGGTAAGAAGCATAGTTTTGGCTATATTACCCTCGACCTGTCGCATTGTCATTCATGCTTTAACTTTATCGATAATTATTGGGTTATGACAATACTCCATAAATGTTGTCATTTTGTCTAAGAACAACAGACTAATAAGGGTTCACTTTGTCTGAGAGGGTTCAATATTTAACAGTATTGACACCGAGTCCTCAGCGGCCCAGACACTAACATAGGATAATAAAGAGCTTAATTGATAGCTTTTTATCTGGGAGATCTACTCCCCACACTCTGTGGGGTATTTGCAATTTTGTTAGCTTGATAAGGAGTCGCTTATGGTGCCAAATAAAAGAGCTAAACCAGCCATTAAGTCTCCTAAATATCTCTCTTGGAAACATCAAAGAAAGCATTCACACGGGTGTAGGAAATGAGGAAGGACAGTCATTTTAATAACAGCTATCTGACCTAGCCAGGATATTGGAAGTGCCTCCCATCTTTGAAGGTCTTGTTTAATTTTGTCAGACAAATGGACATAGTTCACGTTAAATAAATGATCAAAGACGGATGTAATGAATATACTGAAATAGGGAAACCACCCCCGTGCCCATTTAAAAGAAAACAAGGATTTGCCTTCAACATCAGGTATTTCCCTGAGACGTCCCATAGGAATGACCACAAACTTTGTAAAATTAACCTTATAGCACGAAAACGTGATACGCCAATTAATGCATTGCATCGCGTGAGCTGCCGAAACTGTGGGATTTGACAAAAACATGAGACCCTCATCTGCATACAACATAATCTTATGTTACTTCTATCTTACTTCTGGGGCAGGAATGTTGGGATAATATTCCCAATTGTGTAGGATGCCACCGTATCTAAGATTGTTGCAGGGATGGGGAAGAGATCAACCCTCGTGTTCCATTTCTGCGGGTTAAAGGAGAAAATAAAATTCCTACTTGTGAGGTAGATCTGCCTCCAGACATCCAACAGCTCTAGTTCTGCACACAAATCCACTAATTGCTTACATTATAACGTGGGTATTGGGGGAAATTTGGATATTCTGAACACCGTGGGTCCATAGGACAGTTGAAATCTCCTTCTACAATAATCTGCCACGATGCAAGATTACTTACTTTGGAAAATGCATCTACCAGGATTTTAAGACGGTGCACCGGTTGTAATAAACATTCAAATTACTGCATTATTTCCCATAGTTCAAGACTTTGGGGATGATGATCCTTCCGTGAGTGTCTAATACAATCTAGGAATTTAAATTGAAGATTCTTCTACACTCGTATGGCTTCTCGCCAACTCCTAGTATTAAAAGGCGAGAAATAAACTAGATCAAACCCGCCCTGCTGTATCGTCACATGTTCCTTGCCATCAAGGTGCAACTCCTGCAATAGGACAACATCCACCCTCTCTTTTTGAAGATTAGAAAGTACATTCTTCCTCTTGACTGGCAGATGGCTCCCCTTAATGTTCCAGGAACAACATTTAAGCACATCATTATCCATAGCACACTGTGGCAACATTTCAACTCTAGAGTTTCACATCGAATTACACATCGGTGATCATTAATGAAAAAAAAAGACTCATTGAGCCTAAAAACTTTACAAATTAAAACTACTACAACTAACAAGCTCTCAAAACTCTCCAAAACTAAACACATAAAAAATCAAAGAACGATATAAAATCCAAAATGCCAATGACACTCGATTGAGGAATTTACCCCCACCGCCCACTGGGGACGCTTACATATCTCAAAACTTTATTTTGTGCCCGCTACCAATATAGAATCCAAGGCAATTAACAACAAAAATCGGGCTTGAACTGCCCTTCGGTCGGCACTTAGTCATCACAACTACCTTTGTAACCCGCCCCAGCTTGAGCTGCACCCCAGACACAAGCAAAAAAAGAAAAAATAGTAGTAATACTAATGAAGAAGTTAAAAATGAGTAATCACCCAGTCCCGGCTATAATTTAACATTGGTTAATAGCAGAAAAATCCAACAACATTTCTTTAAGCGAGAAATATGATTACCTAAATATCCAGCTTACTTTAAAATGTCCATAAAGTATTCGCTTTCTCTGGAGAGTCAGACGGGTTCACGGATCCATTCAAAGAAATACGGAACACCGCTGGGAAATGTATGGAATACTGAATCCTGAGTTCCCTTACTATTCTCTTGATATCATCAAGAGTTTCTTTCCTGAATCACCACCGCTGAAAAGTCCTGAAAGAACATAATCCTGGAGCTCTTATGAATTAAACCCATCGGATCTTTCCCCTGGGTTCTGAAAGCTCCCATCAGTCTTTGTCCCCATAACTATGTATTCGCGCAAGGACAGGATGAAGGCATTGGTCTGAGTCTGACTTCCGCGCTGTAACCCGATGAACTGTCTCACTCTTCACCAGTCCCTCCTCAGTTTCGAAGTGAAGGAATCGCTGCAGCCAGTTCTTGAAAAAAACTCACCGGCTGACCACCTTCTGTCCGCTCCAGCAAACCGACAATGTGAATATTCTTCATCTTACCCCTGTTCTCGAGGTCGTCATCTTGTACAGTTAAGGTGCAGACCTGTTTTTCAAGGGCGAGGATCCTCTCCCGAGAGGAATCGATCACTGGCTCTGTCGCTGCAGTTAGGCCCTTGGCATCGTCTGTTCTGTTTCCAAGGCTGTCAAGTTGCTGCCCATGTTTTTGTAGCACGGCTGAGAGCGGCTCTAGCCACGGCTGAACCCTTCTTCAATCATGGCTTCAATCATTTCACGTAACTTGGTGAACTCAGTGACCAAGGCCTGGTGAGTAACTGGGTCTATTGAACGAGCAGAGTGGTTGCAGCTACAGCCTCAGCAATGCTCGATGCTTCTGACGGGTGCACCGTGTGTTGGGACTTACTCGATCCTTTCCCATGTTTTGTCATTTCCACTTGATAAAACGGGATTAGTAAATATTCTATCGCTCTTTTAGTGTTGAATTTTAAGTAACCAGCTTGGATGGGATGGGTTAGAGAACCACTTTGCCCGTGCTGTGATGCAGAGCCCAGCAAAGCAGCACTTCTGGATCGCCGCCATCTTGAATTCCCCCTTAACATTTTATTGATATTATCATTTCATTTTGCATTATATTCCTGGAGGTTCTGAAGCCGTATCATTTGATACCACTGTCGACATTTCCCCACACTGCACATGGCTGCCCATTCCTCGATAATCCTTAACTCTGTTGTTATTCATGAACCTTCCGTCTGTGCCTTAAAAATATTCAATATCTCTGCCTCCAATGCTCTGTGGGGAAGAGTGTTCCAAAGACTCACAGCACTTTGAGAAAACAATTATAAACATTATGATCTGAGTGTGAGATTAGCTTTTTGTCGGCTTATCTGAGAAAGGATATAATTACATTGGAAGCAGTTCAGAGATATTTCATTTCACGGTTTCCTGGGGTGAAGGGCTTATATTATGAAGGCTTTAACAGGTTACTCTTGGAATGAGAGAAAAAAAAGACATACGAGACCTTGAGGAGAGTGGATCAGGTATATACCCACTGGGTGTTTGTATAGTCCAAATTTATTGTCATTGTCATAGAACCTCTACACTGTGGAGGCAACACATTCCGTCCAAGAAGTCCACACTGACCCATCAAATAGCATCCCACATGGACGTGCCCCCTACCTTATCCATGTAACCCAGCATTTCCCATAACTAACCCATCTAACATACGCATCCCTGGGCACTATGGGCAATCCATCATTAAATGGCGCATATTTGAACTGTGGCAGGAAACTGGAGGACTGGGAGAAAAGCCACACAGGTATGGGGAGAATGTTCAAACTCCACAAAGAGGGTCGCCCGAGGTTGGAATTGAACCCATTTACTTGGTGATGTGAGGCAGCAGTTCTACCCACAGATCCAAAATACTCCTCCGTTAGTTCTGTTAGTAACTTGTGGCTGACTGAAGAAATCTGCCTGACTTGTTCTTATCACTGAACCTGACTCAGTCTGAGACCTTTATCATCGGCCACATCACCAACCTGGTTACGTTTAAAATTTGTTGTGAGCAGTGGAAGAGTGGGACGAGAAAAGGAAGAGTGACACTCTCCATCCTCAGTCACATGGAGTGAGAAAAAAAATCACAAAATGGGAATTCATTCAAGTGGGAATTTTCTTTCCCAGAAGTTTGGGATGGCTGAATCTTTATATTATATCTAGGCTGGCTTCGTCTGATTGTCCATAGACAGGTGAATCAGGGATAATGGTGCATGGAGAGAAAAGTGCAGCTGGGACCACAATGAGATGAGCTACGACCTTATTTACTGGTGGACGAGTGTCAAAGGGCCGAATGGCCCACTCGTTCCCCTCAGCCCGATGTGCTCATGTTCCATTCAGCCCTTCGGACCTGCTACACAGGGGCAGATCAAGGCCACTCCGACGGTTAGGTGCAGTTTTGGAAATGTACTTGGAAGTGACACTCACCCCCAATCCCTGTTTCCAGGCTTCCCCTCTCCGCAACGTTTGCTCCAGATGTGAGTCGTGTTACAGACCCAGATTTCCTGTGAATACAGCCCCCATATCCCACCCAGCGTTAACTCAAACAAATCCTCTGCTCACCCGAATGTAGCATTACACAACACAACTTCCGTGGAAATAACCAGTTACTTTGCAAAAGCATAACAGGTGAAATTAATAAATAGGAACAAGAGTGGGCTATTCGGCCCCTCAAGATTTCCCTGTCATTTAATACGAACATGGCTGATCTACTCCAGGTATAGCTCCACTTTCTTGCCTACTCCTTGTATCCCTCCACACCTCTCTGGGTTAGGGAATTCCAAACATTCACTACCTTCTGAGAGAAGACATCACTTTTCATCTCAGATAGAAATCGATGTTCCATATTCGGTATCTATGTCCTCGAGCTCGAGACTCCACTCAGGAATTAGATTAGATTAGATTAGATTACCTACAGAGTGGAAACAGGCCCTTCAGCCCAACAAGTCCAAACCGACCCGCCGATGCGTAGCCCACCCAGACCCATTCCCCTACATTTACCCCTTCATCTAACACTACGGGCAATATAGCATAGCCAATTCACCTAACGTGAATGGTAACAACTTCTTAACATCTACCTTCTCAAGTCCTTTCTGTGTCTTGTATTTGTCGGCAGTATCACTCCTCATTCATTTCAACCCCAATGAATAATCGCCTCACCATTTTAGAGATTCTCAATAACACAACCCTTTCATCACTGGAAGCCGTCGAATGATCCAATCTAGTTACTTGCTGCATCAGCATGCTGACTTTATGTTTCTTACACAGGAACACTCCAATCCCTTTGTACTATTCTCTTTCTGGAAGTCCTCTCCATTAAATAACAGCCTGCCTTTGATTCTCAGTGTCATCCTCAAACTCGGATGTATATTGCACTCAGCTCCCTCCTTCAGACTATCAGTATCGAGTGTAAATACCTGATGCCATCGAACTCATAACTGTGGTCCTCCAGCAGATATACCTTTATCATGAAGATCCATGAATCCTGACTCTCTGATTTCTATATGTTAAGCAATCATCATCGCATGTTAAAACATTCTCCATCATCCTACGAGCTTCTGTCTTGTGTAAGAACATTTATTTTGTAATACCTTGTGGAAAAACTCTGGAAAGCCTGGTGTCTAACAGATCCCCTTTATCAAGTCCGCTTGTTACATTCTCAGGTATCTCCAGAAATACTTTGCATGATTTTACAGGGCAAAATATAACTTCCCGTTCACAAAACCACTCTGAACATGCGTGAAGCTTTTCAAAATCTCCATGTTAGCCAGGTTTTCCAAACTAAACTAGTCCCATCTGCTTTCATTTGGTCCATAGGCCTCTAAATGTTTCCCATTGATATGTTTGTCCAAATGAGTTTTAAATGTTCTAGCTGTACTGGCATCTACCACTCTTCTTCTGGCAGGTCATTCCATACCCACACCACCCTCTGTGTAAAAACACTTCCCCTGCATCCCTTGAAAATATTCCCGCTTTCACGTTAAACCTATGTCTTCTAGGGCTGAACGCCCCCATCCTGTGGAAAAGACCTTGGCTATTCACCCTATCTATACTTCTCATGATTTTAGAAACTTCTATAATGTCATCCCTCAACCTTCTACACTCCAACCAATACTAACTTCAAGAACAAGCATTTAAAGATAAATATTACAAATTTGAAACTATAGTAAACATGAAAGATAAACAATACTCAGCCCAAACTTCATACTGTGATTTGTCTTTTCTCCCTATTACAATACTAAGGCAGCATGAAACGCTTACTCGGTAAGAAGTCAAGCACCTGATATCTTTGTCTAAAGGAGGTGATGATCTCGACAGTGAAAACGTATTTATGGCCAGATCTTTATAATGCCACATAGTCAACATTCTCCCTCCTGGCCTCCCTATGACCTTGTGTGATTGTGTCTTCTCTATCTTGGATTCAATAGAGAGAACCCCTTTCCCCATAGACACCTTAATTTAAATCCATTTTATATCATCTCCTCGTTCACCACTGCTAAAAGCAGGCTTATCTTTGCCACGCCCTCTTTTCAACGTATTAAAAAGCCACGTTTCCAATGCTTTTCAGTCGTGAAGAAGTGTCACACTGGGCTTGAAATGCTAACGCTGTTTCTCTGTCTCTGCAGATGCTGACAGACCTGCTGAGTTTCTCCAGAAATGAATACGCACAGAACACATTTTCAAAAAAAAAAACTATGGATACTGGGAATAAAAATACCAAAATTGCTTGAGAAGCTGTGAGCTTTGTAGAGGGTCACTGGACCTGAATGTTTAACACTGCATTCATTCCAGAAGATACTGCAACATCTTCAGCAATTTCTGTTTTTGGACAATTTCCAAAGAAGTATGTCAAAGATGCCAACACATCCTGTCCAACATGGAGAGCCGTACACTGGGAACGGAGCAATAACGCATGGTGCACAAGTTCCTTGTCTCTGAAACACATAAGTCTGTCATCACTGACACTACAGAGCTCTTAATCATGGTCAGGGAGAAAAACAGAGGGAAACACGTTCACTTGAAATACAAAAGTTGACATTGTGGAAGGGAAACGATTTAGATCATTACTTTAAATGGATTGAGTTAAAGTAGCAAATTAGAGTCGTGACACCAGAAGAGTCCCTCAACAGAATGGAAATATGAAAATACAAGTGTTACCGCATCAGAAACCAGGTTAGGTACAGAATACAGGGCTGATGGGTGAATGGGTCTCGGTGTGAACTGGGGGACAGTCAGTAGAATTGAATTGTAGATATTGCAACTCAAATTGGGTTATCATTTGATGTTGTAGACCACAGCAGCAGCAGAAACAGAATTGTATTCAATGACAATCTGTAACATTTTCCCGACGATAATTAATCAATCTACCATTACCATCAAGCCAATCCCTGGTTCAGTGATGAGTGTGGGTGAACATGCCAGGGTCGGAATCATGTGGACCTAAACCTGTTGACAACCCATTAAAGCTATCACACTTAACTGGTTAAATTTCGACCAGCAGAACTAATGTCTGATGGAGAGGGGAAATGATCCCAAGACTAACAGATCAGGTCTAAGCTCTGTCGTCCTGCTAAATCCAAACATAGATGTCGATGGACAATTAAACAATTTAGTGGAGGAGAGGACTCCACAAATATCCTCATCCTAAATATCGGAACAGCTCTGTAGGTCAGTGAAAAAAGTCAAGGATGTGGTGTCTGCACTACCCTCAGCCAGACGTGTTGAGTGGATGATCCACCTCACACTCATCATGATTCCCACAGAATCACAGATGCCATTCTTCAAACAATTCGATTTGCTGTATAGTCATGAAGAAACAGCTGAACACAGCAGATACGAGAAAGGCATTGGGCCTTGACACCATTCCTGCAATAGGACTGAAGACTTGTACTGCGCAACAAGCCGTGCCCATGGGGAAGATGTTTCATTCCATTTCCAACTCTGACATCTCCCTGGCAATGAGGAAAATTACTCAACTATGCCCAATCCCTGAATAGGAGAACAATTACAATCTGACCAATTACCACACCCTCAGTCCCATCACGACAGTCAAATTGGTGGGAATATTTTTTGATAGAGCTGTCAAGTAGCACCGAAATAATCAATTCAGTGTGGTTTCTGATAGGTCCCCATGTGGAGATGGTGCTGTAGTGAACATATCATTGGATTACGAATCCAGGCCAGGCAAATGCTCTGGCACCTGGTAGAAGTTAAAAATAATTAATAAAATATCGAGACCTAAAATCTGGTGTCAGTAATAGTGATCTTGTGTCCAATGTTGATTGCAAACATCGATCTCCTACACCAATATACTTTCAGGAAGTGAATCTCCCGTGCTTTCCTGGTCTAGCCTAAAAGTGACTCCAGACGCACAGACATGGTCTCTGAATCGGCCAAGTGAGACACTCAATTGTATCAAACTACTCTGAGGTCTTAAAGGATAAAACATGACAGAACACCCGGCATCAACCTCGTTATCAGAAAAGGGAATGGGAAACACAGCCCTGTTGACCTGCGTAGACATCTTTCCTAACATCTGAGAGCTTGTGACAATATTTGCAGAGCTTACCCACAGACTGCACAGAAATATCAGCAGAGGAGGAGGTCATTCAGGACATTGAGCGTTCCCTATGCTATTTAATGGCCGAACATCTCCTCAATGCAGTTTTCTCCACACAATGTTCATATACCAAAATATGTTTAAACATTATGAAATATAGTCCCTTCGTCCCATCAATATATAGGGAGATCTCTGATAACGCTTGTTTATTAAGTACGATTTGACTGTAATACGATTCGTGAACCGTTTTCTATAAAGTGAACTATCATCCCTGCTTCCAATCTGTCACACCCTGGCAAAGTTTTATATATCTCACTGAGATCTCCACTCATTTTCCTAAAACACATAGAATACAGGTCCAGTCACCCCAAACAACTAACCTGTTATCCCAGAGATCAGTCTGGTCATCCTTCACTGCACTCCCTCAATGTCAGGTTTGCCCTTTATTAGGTAAGGACACAAAACTGTACACAACACTGCACAATGTTCGAGATGGGGTCCCACCAAGGCCCTGGACAGTTGCAGTAAATTACCCTTACTCCTGTATTCTAAATCGCCCTGAAATGAAGGTGTATAAACCATTTATCTTCCTACCTGCTTTCTGCTTCTGCAATATTGCTTTCAGTGACTGGTGTACAGGGAGATCCAGATTCTATTCAATGTTACAGATCCCCACTTGCTGGGTCTATGTACACCGTATACAGCGTGCCAATGTCATTCCCAGTATTGAGTTCCCTGTTCAGAACTCACTGCCCTGCATGGACTCGGAAGGCTGCGCAGAAATAAACAAAAATGCTGCTTAAGTTAATTTATAGATCAACATGTTTGAACCAATCCCTTTTCAAATGATAGGCTGCCATTCAATTGATCCCATCAAAGTATGAAACCTCTCATCCCTGCCGTTGCTTTCCATCTGTCAGATATTTCGCCCAGACACTCCACTTGTTTCAATCACCTTGGAGCCTTTTTAACATCCTCCTCATCCACTCATAAGCTGACATCGTTTAGTGCTGTCAGCAGACTTAGGAATATTGCAATTGAGCCCCTCAAACAAAGATATGATGTGTATTGGGAATAGCTGGATGCCAAATCTCAAACCTTATTATATCCTCCAAGCCTTCCATTAAAAAGAAACATGGTTTTGTTGCTACTCACTGTTTGCTGCCAGCTCTCCCATTCTACAACCATGACCATATATTAGCCCCAGTCCCATAGGATTCGAATTTGAACAATAGACTTGGGGCTTTATCAAAAATCTTTCTGAGATTCCAATCGTACTGAGTTGATACCTTCTCCATAACTTTGCTAAAAGCCACTTTCTCAAATATGATTCCTATTTCATAAACCTCTGTTAACTTTGTCTATGTCCATTAATTTCAGTCCAATATTTTCTCTAAAACATTTTCGTTGCTAATTTCATTCTACTCCCTTTTTCTCACCAGACTAAAGTCCCCTAGTACTGCGAGGAAATTTTATTTTTTTTTCTTCTTCTGTGAAGGCATAACTGAAGTATTTGCTCCATTGATCTACTATTTCCCTGTCCTCAATTATCTGGCATCAGATTGTAAGAAAGTTGCACCTTTTTCTCTTAATTTTGCCACTGATGTATTTTCAGAAGATATTACAAGTTCACTCATATACACTTTGATAAGATATTCTTCAGAAACCCATCAATTCCTATCTTAAGCTACTGAATGATTGATCTTCCACAGCCATACAATCACAGAAGCACAGACTCTGTACTATCAGAAATACAGCACGTTCTACATTAGCCCCACTTTCCAACACAAAACCCGTCACTGTGAGATTTATGGCATTTCAAGTGCACAACCATGTATTTTCTAATGGGTTTGAGGTTACCATGGCAATTTCCCTCTCACGAAGTGCATCCCAGACACCAACACACTTTGGGTGGAAAACAGTCCTCAAATCCTCACTAAGACTCAAACCCCTCACTTCAAAAGTGTGTCCCTTTGATTAAAAGGACCAGCTGCTGTCTATCACCCCGTCCATTTCCCTCGTAATCTTATCCTCCAGATTCACGTCCCCCTTAGCCTTCTCTGCTCCAAACTAAACAACCCGAGCTTATCAGCCTCTTTCCATAGCTGATATACTCCATCCCAGGGAACATCCTGGTGAATCTCCTCTGCACTCCCTCCAGTGCAATCACATCGTTCCTGTAATGTAGCTCCCAGAACTACACACAATATTCCATGTTGGCTAACGAAAGTTCCACATAGCTCTTATAATCTATGCTTCGATGTGTGATGGCTGTGTTTACACTCCCGTACGCTTTCTCAAATTGTGTGTTACCCTGTCCAGCCACATTCAGGAATATGTGGAGAAGCACCCTCTCAGCTTCCTCGTGTGCTGCCATTCATTGAGTCCTCCCCTTCCTGGTTCCTTCTTCCAAAGTGCATGACCTCATGTTTATCGGGGTTACATTCCACCTACCATTGATGTGACCATCTGACCATTCGATCTGTGTCTTCCTGTAACATAAGACCTTCCTCCTCACTGCCAACTACCTAACCAATCTTTGTATCAAACACAAACTTCCTTATGACACTCCCCACCCCTTGTCCATATTCACAACTGCATCCTTTATGATAAAGCAGAAAACATCAGCTTATAGTCCAATAGGTTTATTCGGAGGCACGAGCTTTCGAAGCGCTGCATCTTCACCAGGTGGTTGTGCGCTTTGATGAAGCACTTCAAAAGCTAGTGCCGCCGAATAAACCTTTTGGAGAATAACTTGGTGTTATGCAATTGTTAGCTTTGTCTACCCCAGTCCAAATCCAACACCTCCGAATCACAAATATTAATAGACACAGCACTGATCCCCGTGGTATACCATTGGACACGAGCCTCCAATCGCACAAACAGCCTTCTACCACCACCGTCTGTCTCCTACCACTAAAGGTGATTTGGTTGCAACTTGGCAAGACACTAGTCCCACCTGTTCCCTGGTTCTTCTGTTCCGCTGGGCACACTTGGAGAATATATGGGGATTCTCACTAATCTTGCCTGCCAGTAGGTTTCCATGCCCCTGTGTTAGTTAGTCCCCTCCAAGTGAAGAATGTCCTCCTTATTGCAGTCTTAACTGGCCTCTCCCAGATCCTGTCATTATTTGCCTTGAATGTGAAATAGACTGCGAGGGGAGTGTTCTGTTAATTTCCAGCTTAATATGTTTTGTGAATTTTGTAAAGTTCACTGTGACCCACCTCTCATTCTTTGAAACTCTAGATAACACAGGCCGAGTTTCCTCATCAGCAATCTCACCATTTGAGGGATTAATCTGGAGAATGTCCATTGCACGTCCTCTGTGGTCAGTATATTCTTTCTGAGATTCAGTCACCACAACTGTACACAATACTCCAGGTACAGTCCTATCAACACGCTGTGAAACTGATTCAACATGTCTTTACATCAATGTTCTGAGTCTCTTAAATGAAGGCGAACCAAACTTCAAATTTCCACTTACATATATTCCTCCAAATACCCTTCGCATTCATTGCATTTACGAACTCACTGAGATCTTCTAGAAACCCTTCCGAAAATCCAATATATGCCACTTCTACTGTTTCCCCATTATCTATGCTGTAAGAAACAACTTCAAACAATTCCGAAGTTTATCTAGTTTGATTTCACTACCAGAAATGCATGCTGATTCTCTCTATTGTTGCTGTTAATTTCTAAATAGCAAAAATGTCATCCTGTGTAATACATTCCAACAGTTCCCTGACAAATGTCAAGTTAACTGACCTTCAGTTCTCCACACTATGTCTTTTTCCCTTTGTAGCTGTTTGGATCCCTTCCATTCATCTATAGTGCTTGGTTCACGTTTATCCACAATAGTTTCAGGTCTCTGCAGAATGTACAGGAAAATGAAACACAGTCATCGACAGTGAAATTAATACTACTATTGGTGATTTATTTCCGACATTTTGATACGAAGTACATCTGTTTCGTCAGACTTAGCAATGCTCAATCCAGCTCCATGTTCAAATACTACCTTGTTACTGATATGAATTGACTTTATGCCTTTAGCTCCAGGAGTCCGATATGATAACTTGGTATTACTGGGTGATTTTCTGGATCTTCCTCCATGAAGACAGATGCAAAGTAACTGGTTGTTTTCTTGGCCATTTCCCTGTTCTCCACAATGACCTCTCCTCTCCCGATTACCAATTTCCACATTTTATCTTGCTTTTATTTTGTTTCCTTTGAAATATAGATCACAGATTGATGCAGTCTTTGTGTTCCTGTTTGTTAGCGTGCATGCTCTCTTTTTGATTTCCTTTTCAGTTTCATGCCCCTCCATTTTTTGGATCGTTAATTTCTGAGAATTCTCAGGTTTCCACAATAGCTAGAATTCCTCTGAAGTCACTTCCTATGATTAACATATTTTCTAATTTGTTATGTTAACCATCATTTGGGGAGATTGGATATATATGCATTTGGAAAGACAGGGTGTGATTCCGAGTAAGATTAGAATGGTGCTGCAAAAGCAGAGCAGGTCAGGCAGCATCCGAGGAGCAGGAAAATCGATGTTTCGGGCAAAAGCTCTTCATCCAATTCAGCACGGGAGTTTGTGCAAGGGAGATCATGACTCACAATTTTGTTGGAGTTCTTTGATAAAGTGACCAGCAAGGTTGAGGAGGTCCAGGTGGTATACGTAGTCTCGATGGATTCCAGTGAGGCCTTCAATAAGGTTCCACATGGTATGACGCTCTGGAAGGTTAGATCGCATGGAATTGAGGGGGAGTTGGCAAATTAGGTACAACGTTGTCTTGATGGTAGGAAGCAGAGATTAGTACTGGAAACATGCTGTTAAGACTGGAGCCCTGTGACTAGTGGAATGCCTCAGGGGTTGATGCTGGGACCACTACATATTATACATATCTATGATATACATGAGAATGTACAGACATGATTTGTAAATTTGAAGACGGCACTAAAACAGGCGGCATCATGGAGAGTGAGGAAGGTTATCAGAAATTTCAGGAATTATAGCAGTACTTTGATCAGCTGGGGAAGTCGGCTGAGAATTTGCAAATTGATTTTAATATTGATCATTGTAAGTTCTTGCATTTTAGATAGTCAAATCAAGTTGGAGTTTCATAGTGAATGGTTAGGTCCTAAGGAGTGTAGTGGAACAGAGGGACCTTGGGATTCAGGTGCATGGTTCTCTGGAAGTTGATGCAGAGGTATACAGTGAAGAAAGCTTTTGGCACACTGGCCTTTTTCGGTTTATGTCACTAAGTATCGAAATTAGGGAGTTATGTTGCAGTTATCTAGGATGCTGGTGAGGACATATTAGTAGCGTTATGTTCAGTTTTGTTCACTTTGCTATAGGAAGGATGTTATTATACTGGGAAGAGTGCGGAAAAAATACAAGGATGTTGCCAAAGTCTCAATAGTCTGAGTTATAGAAAGAGGTTTGACAAGCTAGGACTTTTTAACTTTTGTGTGCATGAGACTGAGGGAGGATCATATTGAAGTTTATAAGATCATATCAGGCACGGATAGAGTGAATGCACCCAGTCTTTTTTCCCAGGTTTGGGCAATCACATACGAGAGGGCATCAGTGTAAGATCAGAGGGAACAGAATAAAAGGTGACCTGAGGAACAACTTTTTAACACAGGGGCTGGTACGCATATGGAATGAAAAGTGGTTGAGGCGGATATATTAACAACATTTAAAAGCCATTTGAACAAATACATGGATAGTAAAAAAATAGAAAGATTCGGGGCAATGCAGGGAAATGGGTTTAGCGTGGATGGGCAGTTTGGTCGGATTGGAACAGTTTGGGCCGAAGGGCCTGTCTTCGTGCTGTCGGGCTCTATGACTCTACCTTACTTGCCTCCCACTGAATGTTATATTGTACTTTCCAAATTCACTGAAAATGTCTTGATACTTTAGCCTCCTGTCTTCCATAACCTTTGACTCGAATATTCAAGCATTCTATATTGTATGCAGACACCTTGTAAAATGCACCTTATAAATGCCATTATTCCTTTAAAGCTGCTTCAGACCAAGGTTAATAATTCGTCCTTCTGACCACACAAAATCAAATCCGAAATAACCGGCTGTCTCGTTTGCTTCACAACATACTCTTCAACCCACCTCATATACACCTACGGAACTTATTTTTCACCACTTCCACAGTCACTTATTAAACCAGTTTTGATACAACTTTAGACCATTCAATAAGACTGCGGTATCCACAATACTTGCCTATCTAATTTCCAGAGCATATGATGCACAGATTTTGGTTTCGATATATAACATACCAATATTTGCGTCTCCTTGCTATCTGTAAACGCTAGCTAAACTTATTCTGTGGAACCTGAGGGACAGGGCTGTGTCGTTATTAGCGACAGACTTGGATAAGACATTCAGGGAGGCTCAGCTCGACGCTAAGATGATCTGAAGAAATGTCCCACAATACTGGACAAGCAACAATATCCTCCTCACTCTGTTCGGATAAGAGTTACCATATACTCTCTGCTCCCTCACACTCAATGTATATCTGTTGTAGCTCCTAACCCCGTACAAGGTTCACGCTCTGTCTCCAAAAAAGGCTCAGGCACCGCCACTCTCACTATTGAACTCAGCAACTAATCATACTATATGGATTCAAAACTGTCGACTGACTCATTCCAGACACCTCACAACTCCCTCGACCTGCACCAGCACAAACAGCAGGGTCACCCATTCCCACTCTTCCTCCATCCCTTTCGCCCATTCCAGGAGAAACAGCCTGGAATAGGATAGAAAGGGCCAAGCCAGGTAGTGGAGTGTCCTATATCCGTAACCTCACTCCCCTACCCCCGGCATGTGTGGAGGACTCTTAAAGAGCTGCAGAGGACCAGGCTGCCTCGTGTGTAGAATCTGAAACATTCACGTCCTACTGATAATGTTAAGGAGCAATGTTCAGTGAAAGACAATTCTCACTTTAAACCCATTGGAAGCTCCAACAACAGTACTTTCACTTCCAAAAAAAACCCACAGATACCTCACTGCACAGAGACGCAGACACAGGAATACACAGACGAACACACACAATACTTACAAGGAGCTAGATATACATACACATATAAACACACAAATACATATACTATCACGTACAAATCGACATAAATACAGATAGAAACACAGGTTGAAACACAGACAGACAGACATAGACTCTCAAACACACAGATAACAAGCACAGGGACACACACGCGCACACACAGGCACACACACACATGCAGACACACACAAATCGTTTACTCACATACAGATGCACAGAGGCACAGACACTAGTGTCATTAATACACAAATCGATATGTTTTTGATTTGCAAGGGGATCAAGGATTCTCGGGAGAATGCAGAATAATGAGGTCGAGGTACATATAAATAATTATTGAACGGAGGTTCCGAGCAACAGGCTGAAAGGCCTCAATCTGCTCATTTCCTTAATGCTCCTGCAGTATTATGCTATCAAGCATTCTCTTCCTAAGACAGCAGCAGAGGCTGGGTGCGATACATACTTGATTGGAAAGAGTCAGTGGGAATTTGGGATAGGTTTGGAGTCCGGAATGGATTATGTTCCTAATTATTCCTAATTATTCTGTCCTTATGTCTGAAAAGAGGTGGTAATTTGATGTTCAGTTAACAGTTTTAAAATAACAGTCCCACAATGAAATAAGGACGTCCTTTCACTTTAGTGTTGTGCTACCTGTGGTAGGTCCTCATCCTCAGGGAGCAATGAAGACTCGGTTATTGAAGATATTCAAGGCTGAGCTCGACTGATCTTTACTGGACAGAAGGGTCAGTGTTTATTGGGAACAGACAGGAAATGGATGGTCAGAGCAACTCGGAAAAGCCATTAACATTCTGTATGGTGCAGCCGAATGGGCAACTTCTGCCCCTATCCCATGTGTTGTTCCCTTAATCCACCCCTCGATGCTGTTACAGGGTTGGGGACTACTCCATTCTGTCAGACAGGATCGTTACAATGACACAGGAGGAGACCATTTCGCCCCTCTAAGGAATTACACAGGAATATAGAATGAAGTAATTCAGCTGGTTCAGTACACTACACAGTCCAGGAGGAGGCGATACAACCCACCTGAGTTGCTACACAGGAACAGGAAGCTGTCGCTTACAGGAAATAGAGAGTAGAGATAAATGTTTATTTTTCGGCTGCAAAGCTGTAACTGATGGAGTGCTTCAGGGATCACTGTGGGGACATCAATGATCAACAATCTGTATCAAATATCTGGAGGAAACGGAGAGAGTGGCTTGGAGCACAATTAGCTCGTACACCAAGATGGTCATTCAATGTGTCGTCAAATGGAGGTAGTGAGTCTGCAATGTGATACAGACAGGGAAGGTTAGTGAGCAAACCTACAGCTGAAAAAACTTAACGTAAGTTGTCTATTTTGACATGAAAGATGAAACAATGGTAAACAATTTAAATGGAGAGAGATTGCCAAACTCTGTGATACAGGAGGTTTCCATGTTCTTGCGAGATGAATCATATGAAGTCAGATGCAGCAAGTGATTTGGAAGGTAAGTGGAATGATGCTGTTTTTGGAAAAAGATATCAGGTGAAATTGCAGGAATGTTTTTCTGCATCTGTACAGGGCATTGCTGAGACCACACCTGAAGGACTGTGTGCAGGATTGATCCCCTAAACTAAAATGAAAAGGTATAATTATTTTCAAAGATTTTCAGAGAGATTTCCGTTTACTCATTCCTGGAATGCCGGCCTTTTGTTATGGAGGATTATCAGTTTTGATCTTAGCTGAGAAATATTATTGAACCATCCATGAATTTCTGAGAAGTATATCAGCTAGATGCATATTATCTCCTGTCAGGGAGAGTAAAGCTATAGAATAAACTTTAAGAAAAAGATGCATTGATATTAACACGCTAACGATGAAGACACCTACCAATATTTACAAATTACACAGACGCATGTAAGCATGTCTTCAAATTATAAAGTGGGGACTTTTTTTGCGATTGGAAAGAATTGTGTACAACAAGAGCAATGACGCATCTGCATATAATCCATAATCAGGTTTTCCAGGGAATGATCCAGGAGATCTCACATGGTCCAGTTTGGTGTTCAGTTGACATTATTATATGTTCCAACACAGAGAGGGATAAAAATGTTCCCTGTATGAGAAGGAGCAGCCGATTGATCCCTCTCTCTTACTTTGTTCCGCCAGATAGCAAAGTGTGAGTACATAAAATCCTTGCGTCATCTTTACCACTTGTGAAAGATTCCTGGTGAGGGTTCATTGGAATCTCACCACTGCCTGAAACGAAGGGAATTCAGCAAAATCCCACTGTTCTAGAAAAAAATCCCACTACCAGTTGCCATTTAATATGGGTGTAACCAGTGGAGGAGTGGGACTGGAAAAGGACATCGTGACCCTCCAACATTTGTTGGAAGACAAATGAGGAATTCTCAAGGACTGTTCAAGTGGAAATTCCTTTCCCAAGAGGATTGTGGTGCCTGGATGTCTGCATTTATTAAAAGTTGTTTTTGATATGGAGTAAAACGGTATACAGACAGAAACGTGCTGCTGTGACCAAAAGCACATGGAGCGGTGACAAAGTATCTAATGGTCCACTCCTGCTGGTCAGTCTTGAAAATATTATTTGGTTTGCAGACGCTTCTGGTCTCTTTACAGAGTGTTTCATCTCTGCAACTTGTGTTTAATTTGATGGTGATATTTAGACCCAGATTCACCATGAATAAAGTCCCCATACCTCAACCAGAGATGACTCACAAAATACTTTTACTCTCTCTGATTGCAACGTTAAATAAAAGAACATTCAGGAAAACTACAACCATTAACTTTGCAATTACTGAATATGAGGACAAAAGAACAGGATCAGGTAATTCGGATGATCAAGCCATTGCATAACATAATGGCTGATCTACTGTTGACAGTAACTCCTCTTTAATGCCCAATTCTTCAACCCTTAGCTCTTTGACAGGTCAAAAATCCATCTACCTCCTCGTCAAATGCTTTCAGTGATATAGCTCCCCTCGCTCTCTAGCCCAGGTAATCCCTGACAGTGGTTACCTTCTGTGAGAGGAAAGCCCTCCCTACATATTCACCGTCACCTATTGATATGAAAAAGAGGTGAACACAGGGGCTCAGGAAAGAGCGAATGGCTTTGATACCAAGGCAGTATTTAACTTAGGATGGCATCGGTACCACCTACTTATTGACCTGAATATAGATCAGGTGTAACC
>NC_057716.1:112555318-112563685 GCF_004010195.1 Chiloscyllium plagiosum
ACGGGTGGTGAGCTGGGAGCCTGGAGCGTGGCTAATGTTGTGACAGCATTTAGGAAAGGCTGCGAGGGAAAGCCAGGGACATAAACACCAATTAGCTTGATGTCAGTGATGCCAATGTTGTTGGAAGTGATTCCGCGGGACAGGAGTCACATGCATTTGGAAAGGCAATGATTGATTAGGGATAGTCAGCATAGCTTTGTGCGTACAAAGGGGTGTCTCTCAAACTTGATACAGTTTGTTGAAGACGTGACCAAGGAGATAGATGAAGACAGAGCAGTAGCCGTTGTCTATCCTGACTTCAGCAAGGCCTTATACAGGGTTTAGCCTGGTGCACTGGTTAGTAAGATTAGATCACATGGGATCAGGGAGAGCAAGCCAAACAAACACAAACGAGCTTGACAGTCGGAGACAGAGGATGGTGAGAGAGGGTTGTTGTGCAGACCAGTGGTGTGCCATGAGGATCGGTGCAGGATCCATTCTTGTGTATTATTGACATAAACGAGAATATATGAATTAGTGTTAGCATGTTGTGGATAGTAAAATACGTGTCATAGTGGGCAATGAATATAGTTATCAAAGGTGATCTTAACCAGCTGAGCCGTGGGTCAAGAACTGAAAGGTGGAGTTGAATTCAGGTATTGGAATTTGTTAAGACAAACCAGGGAGGACTGACACATTTAATGTCAGTGCTCTGTTCAGTGTTGTCAAACGGATAGAGACCAAGGGGTGCTGTTACATTGTTCCTTGGATGTGGCTTCACACGTGGAGAAACAAAGATGCTGGAGAAGCTGGTAAGCAAAACAGGGCGATGAGATACCTTTGGAAGATAAGGTTTAGGAGAATCCAAAGAGATTCTACAGCACACAAGTACAAAAAAGCAACTCGAGAGACAATAGAGCCCCTCAAAGATCCAGAAGGCCATCCGTGCCTGGAACCACAGGAGGTGGGCGCGACCTGAAATGAATATTTCATGTCAGAACATACTGTGGACAAAGACCAGGAAACAAAGGGAGAGAAACAATGATGTCTTGAAAAGAGTCCCTATTACAGAAGAGGTGGTGCTGGAGATCTTAGAACACAAAAGTAGAGAATGCCCAAGGTCCTGAACAAGTGTATGCCACAACATTGTGGCAAAGTCGCAGCGGGGACCATGGCAGAGATATTTGTGTCATTATCCTTCGTATTTCCCTTGGGCGGAGGTGGCCGAGAGGTGACCTTATAAAGGTTTATAAAACCATGAGGGGTATACTTCATGTGAATAGTAAAGGTTTCTATCCCAGTGTAGGGGAATCCATTACGAGAGGGCAGAAATATGAGTTGAGAGAAGAAATACTTAAAAGTGAACATTTCCGCATAGAGAATGGTGCATGTATGGAATGAGCGTCTGGGGAAGGGGTAGAGAAAAGTAAAGTTACAACATGGAAAAGACATTTGGGCAGATACATGGAGAAGAGAAGGTTTGAAGGGATATGGATCAAACACATGCAAATGCGACTCATTCATGAACAGTAGTCAGCATGGACTAGTTGCATGGAAGGATAATAAATGCAGTACATTTCAAATATGGGGAGGGACAATAGGGAAGGTTGACGTTACAGGGACAGGCACTGTTGTAGGAGTTACAAATTATTGAAGACACTGGTCCACGAGACATGGAATATGTACAGTGTTGGAGGGGGAACACAGAACAGAAAGATCCCAGGCAGC
The DNA here is from genome assembly GCF_004010195.1 of Chiloscyllium plagiosum. Taxonomy (NCBI): domain Eukaryota; kingdom Metazoa; phylum Chordata; class Chondrichthyes; order Orectolobiformes; family Hemiscylliidae; genus Chiloscyllium; species Chiloscyllium plagiosum. Next base: position 112,557,026 of record NC_057716.1, read on the forward strand.
TTTCCCACCCACTCATGGGAAGACTGCTTTCCCCTCTGTTGTCCTCATGCTCACTAAGACATCACAGGCCAGGATGGATAACTGTGACACTCCTGATACTGTCTCAGAACAAAAAAACTTTCAGTAGACGTGGTGATTGAGCCTCGGGTGTGTCTGTACACTGCTCCCCCTTCAGCACTGTTAGCTGATGTTTGGAGCCCTCTCGCCGCTCTCTGCACGGTGAGTGATCTTACCTCAGTGCAGGGTTTATTGAAGGCTACAGATCTCCCCGCCCTGTGTCTCTCTGGCTGACCAACCATCTTCAATGTGGTGATGGATGGGACACCCAGCATCTGGGAAGTCTATTGAGTCAGGAACTCCCTGAGTACCTACAGGAGACAGAGAAATAGACAGACTGGGAAATTAGACTGATGTAGTGAGGATTACACATGGAGAATCGTACTGTGTCCCACTGAGATCTGGAAAATCCTAGTCTACATTCCTAGCCTGTGCAGAATTCTGTTGGCTCAGAATCTGGAGTAGCTGTAAGAGTGAGAGACACTGACAGAGGCAGCAATTAGACCCACACAGTGAGGGATACCACATGGAGAGAGACTGAGTGATATCACCAGAATGCAGGAAGGTATCAGAAACAAACAATCATGAAGGAAAACAGGTTTAGCTTCATGATACACTGGTATCAGTGTTCAGGGATAAATAGCCTGTGAGCAGACAAAGTAATGGCCTAGTGATATTGTTGCTAGAGCATGTATCCCAAACCTCAGCTAATGTTCAGGAGAGGCAGATTTGAACCACCTCATCTGAAATGGTGGAATTTGAAATAAATTATTTTTAAAATAGTAATTGACCATCTATAAATACTGTTACTGATGTACAATAAATCCAAACACTTGTCATTCAGATAAGGACATCTGCCCACCCTCACGTGGTCTGCACGACATAGCCACAGCAAAGTGTTTGCCTCCCAATTACTCTCTGAAATGGCCGAGCAAGCTACTCAGCTCAAGGGCAGCTAGGGTGTCATTCAGATAAGGACATCTGCCCACCCTCACGTGGTCTGCACGACATAGCCACAGCAAAGTGTTTGCCTCCCAATTACTCTCTACTCAGCTCAAGGGCAGCTAGGGCTGGGCAAGAAAGGCTGGTCAGCCAGAGACACCCACATCCCAAACCTGATTTTTTTTAAAAATCCATTAGGATGGGGTTCTACTGGAACTGAGCTGGGACCAGTGTCCTGGCCAATCATGTCGGTAGGTTTATGGACAGCTAAACTTAGAGGGTTCAGGTGAAAGGAGATTTCCAAATCCAAATAGAAAAAATGACGCATGTGAACAGCATGGGGATGTGGCCGAAGACAAGCAGAAAGGAATAGGAAGGGACAAATTTTAACTAAAACTGTACATCAGTGAATCGATTTGTGACAGGAAATTGTGGGAAAGCGTAAATTATGTTTTTTTTTGGAATGGACAAAGTCTCTGCAGCAAGGTAGACTGATTTGTGACCAAGAGATAAAAGAGATTTAGACACCAGGGAGACATGATTACAGGACGAACAGCAGTTGGAACATAAATATTCAATGGTTCACAACCTTGCGGAAACTCAGGCAAAATGGGTCATGCTAACAATAATGGATAACAAAGGTATTACAGAGAAAGCATTTGGCATCAGATCATGAAGTAGAGTCAGTCTGAATGTAAATTCTGGCTACGACTTGCCAAGGACACAAGCAGCAGAACAGTTTTCGGCAACTTAACAACATTTCATTGCTTATCATTTGCATTAAAGAGGAACTCATTAAAATTTTTAATAAAGGCATTGTGATAATTTAGTGAAATTTGAATATTCATATAATCTTGACAATCATACTGGCAAGAATGATATTCGAAGAAGAGATTGTGGAATTTTCTTTCAGTGTTTCTTTGAATAACACATTACGCAACTGGATAGGGACGCAGCTATCTCAGTGCGACCGTTGTGTCATGAAACTTAGTGAGTAATGTCACCTGGGGAGATCCTCTGGGAAATTGTGTCAAGTGCAGTTTAAAGAAATGCAAAGTTTTAAAGTGAATCACAGAAAGGACAAGCTACATATGGAAATAAAAACAGCCAATTACTTGAGTTTGAGAGGAGAACTGACCAAGGTAAACAGGCTAAACAGACCGAAACATTTGTCTGGAAATGAACAGTGGAAACATTTGAAGGAACAGTGTAAAACGCTCAACAAAAGGACATTCCATTGAAATAGAATATCCTCAGCAAGAAATTCCCACCCATCAATCATTCAGGACAAAATGGATCATATCAGATTATGAGGCTTAGACGATTACCACAAAGTACTTAAAATCCTGAAATGAGAGAGAGTTTAAGCAATAAGTTTTAAAGGGATTGCAAAGGGTCTGCTAGCAGGGGGGGAGGGCAATGGGAAGGGGAATCATTATCAGGGTTTAATTACACAATAGGAACAGGGAGAGGTGAAGATGTTGGAGATGGTGAGAGAGTGGTTCGGGCCTGAACAGTGTGACAAAGCCAACTGCAGCTGAAGGGGTTTGCAAAGGTAGGGAGGGACGTATGTAATTTTATTTATTCATTCATGCGATGAGGGTGATTGGACCAGCATTCTTTGCCTCACTGCTAATTACCCAGAGGGTAGCTCAGAGTCAGCCATATTGCTGTGGCTCTGGAGTCACAGGTCAACCAGACCAGGTTGGAATGTCAGATGTCCTTCCCTAAAAGGAGCTAAGTGAACCAGATGAGTTCTTCCTACTGATCAACAATGCTTTTATGGAGGCCGCACCAATGTCCTGTACAGCCACAACATGACATCTCAACTCCTACTCTCAATGCTTTGCCCTATGAAGGTAACCATCCCAAACACCTGCTTCACCAGCCTGTCTACCAGTATCGCCACTCTCAAGAAACTGTCTACTTGCATCCCTGGGTCTCAGATTGACAACACTATCCAGTGCCCGAACATTAACTGTACAAGTCCCACCCTGGTTTGTTTCACCAAAATGTAACACTTCACATTTACCTAATTAAACTCCATCTGCTATTCTTCAGCCCACTATCCCAGCAGTACTGTTCATCCTGTTGTTTCATTGATAATCTTCTTCACTGTTCACATCTCCAGCAATTTCAGTGTCACCCAAAAGACTTACTTACCAGGAAACCAATATTCCCATCCAAACCATTTATTCAAATGACAAACAACAGTGAGCCCACTACACCGCTGGTCACTTGCCTGCAGTCAGAAACACAACGTGTCTCCCATCACCCTCTGTCTCCTAACATCAAGCCCAATTTTGTATCCAGTTTCCTCGCTCCTCCTGAATGCCGTATTCTTTTACAATGGTCGAGGCTTATTACCCAGTTTACCACACGGAACGTAGAACACTGAACAGTACAGTACAAAAACCTTCGCCCATGATGCCATGCCATCCTTTTATCCGTCCGTAAGATCAAACTAACCTACATACCCTTCATTTTACTGCCATCCATGCGCCTATCCAAGAGTCTATTAAATGTCCCTCATATATCTGACTCTCCTACCACCACTGGCAGTGCATTCCAACCATGCAACACTCTTTGTAAAGAACCTTTCTCTGAAATCTCTCTTTACCCATCCACCAATCACCTTAAAATTATTTATGCCCGACTGACAAGAGCCATTTATGCCATGGTATAAAGAAGTATCTCACTATTCACTCTATCTATGCCTCACATCATCTTGATCACCTCTACCAAGTCGCCCCTCACCCTTCTTCTCTTCAATGACAAAAGGCTTACCTCCCTGAACCTTTCTTCGTAAGACATGCTCTCCAGTACAGGCAGCATTCTGGTAAATCTCCAATTTACCCTCCATAAAACGTCCACATCCTTCCTGTAATGAGGGGATCAGAACTGAACACAATATTCCAAGTGTGGTCTAACTATGGCTCTATAGAGCTGCAAGGAGAAGGGCTAATGCCCGAAACGTCGATTCTCCTGTTCCCTAGATGCTGCCTGACCTGCTGCGCTTTTCCAGCAACACATTTCCATCTCTATAGAGCTGCAGCATAACCTCACACTTGAAAACCCAATCCCCCAGCAATTGTAAGGCAACACAACATATTCCTTCTCAACAACCCTATCAGCTTGGATGGCAACTTTGAGGGATAGATGGATGTGGAACCCAAGATCTCTCTGTTCCACAGAATCACAAAGAGCAGAGTTCCTGCAACCGATCTCTGCAGAACACCACTGGTCACCGAGCTCCATGCTGAATGCTTCCCATCTATCATCACCCTCTGTCCTCTATGAGGCAGGAATTCCATATGAGACAGGTTTCCTGTATCCCATGCCTCTGCATTTTCTGAATGAGCCATAAATGTGTTTTGTCACATTCTCGAAGGATTCAATAAGATTTGTGAGGCATGACCTGTCCCTTACAAAGCCATGCTGACTATCTCTAAGCAAACTATGGTTTTCTACGGAGTCATAAAGCCGCTCTCTCAGAGTCCTCTCCAATAAATTGCATACCACAGACATAAGAAAGTGGAAGTCTGTAATTCCCAGGATTAGCTCTATTCCCTTTCTTGAACAAGGGAGCAACATGTGCCGCCCTCCAATCATCTGGTACGACTCTGGTGGACAGTGTGGGTGCAAAGTTGATAAGTGTGGTGCTGGAAAAACACAGCAGGCCAGGCAGCATCCGAGGAGTTGGAGAATCGACGTTTCGGACATAAGCTCTTCTTCAAGCCCTTTCTCCTAGTGTGGGTCCAAAGGTCATCGCCAAAGGCAATCCCTTCCCTCGCAGTAACTTTGGGCATATCAGGTCTTGTCCAATAGACTTATCTATCTTTATGTTTTACACAATCCTCAGCACATCCTCCTACTCAACATCAACCTGTTCACATATATCAGTCCTTTTCACGCTATCCTCACAAAAGTCCCTCTTAGTAGTGAATACTGAAGCAAAGTATTCATTAAGGTCCTCCCCTACCTCCCGTGACTCCAGGCACATGTTCCCTCCACTATGCCTAACCGGCCCTACCCTCACGCTGACCATCCTCTTGTTCCTCACATAAGTGGAGAATGCCTTACGGTTTTCCTTAATCCTTCCCAAAAAAAGCTTTTTCATGTCCCATTCTAGCTGTCCTAAATCCATTCTTCAGTTCCTTCCTGGCTACCTTCAGAGAGTCTCCAGAGTGTGGAAACATGCCATTTGGCCCAACAACTCCACACGGACCGTGGCTGATTCACCTAATCTGCACATTTTTGGGTGGAAACTGGAGCACTTGGAGGAACCCTACACAGACATAGGGAGAATGTGTTAACTACACACAGACAGTCGCCCGGGACTGGACTCGAAATCGGGTCCCTGGTGCTATAAGGCAGCCGTGCTAACCACTGAGCCATCGTGCCGCCCTCATATAACCCTATAGAGGTCTAATGATCCTAGCTTCCTCAACTTTAAGTAAGCGTCGTTCTTCCTCTTGACTAGATGTTCTACATCCCTTTGAACCTTGTTAAATGCTTCGCTAAAGTCCACGTGGGCAATGTTCACTGCTCTGCCTTCATCTATCTCTTGGCCACCTCCTCGAAGAGTCAATCCGGTTTGTGAAACACGGTTTCCCACTCACAAAGCCATGCTGACTACCTCGAATCAGCACTTGCCTTTGTAAATATAAGGAGCTCCTTTCTCTCAGAATCTCCTCCAACAACTTCCCCATCACTGGGCTCACAGGGCTGTAATTTCTTGGCTTTTCCCTGCAATCCTTTAGTGATGGAACAGCATTAGCCGCCCTCCAGTCTTTCGGCACATCACTGCGTCTGTTGATAATATCAGTTAAAATATCTCTGTTTGGAATACTGCAATCTTTTCCCTAGCTTCCCACAATATTCTCAGATCGACCTCATGAGCTACTAAGAATAGATCTACTTTTACTTGTTTTAATATTCCAGCACATTCTCTTCTCTGTTGAGGATTCTTTCCAAGACATCGCAATTTATTTCCCAACGTTACCGAGCTTCCATGTCTTTCTCTATAGTAAATACTGACAAGACTTTTTTCGTTTAATATCTCACCCACCTACTCTGGTTCCACACATAGGCGACCTTATTGATATTTAAGGGGCCCTATTCTCTACTAAGTTACTCTTTAGCCCTTATTGAAACTTGCACAAAGAATTCTGAAAATTCAAATAAACCATATTCTCAGTACCAACACCCCCGTCAACATCCTTATCTATTCTGCCATTTATATTCACACCAGAAATAAATCCAACGGGCTCAAAAACAAATTCTCTTTTGTAAAATGTGTTTCTAAGGGTCCAGTTATTTTTTATTGATATGTCGTTTCTTACTCATTTCAGCATGCTCCTGACTTACTGTCAGGCTAATATATTTGTTTTTAGACTGAAAACATAACTGGGAGTTCTTGTTTATCAATCTGAAAAAGTAGCATACAGGGTCATCAAGTAACAGAGAAGGCAAATCAAATGCTGCCATTTATTACAAAGGGACTAGAGTCTAAATATAGGGAGGTCTTACTAAAACGATGCAAGGTACAAGTCAGACTTTACCTAGGAAAGATATTCTTGTATCAGAGGCAGGCCAGAGAAGGTCCACTCGGCTGATGTTGGAAATGGAGGGATTATATAATAAGAGGTGGAGTAGATT
>NC_057716.1:112564020-112591715 GCF_004010195.1 Chiloscyllium plagiosum
ATGAAATCCCATTGGTAGCAGCTTGTGTGAGTGGGATATCTTCAGAAGCAGAATAACATTTTGGACAATCTCTCAATTTTTCCTTTTGTTATGAGTGACACTAATATCTGGACAAAGTTCTTTCAACTTGAAATGGCAGAGTGTTTTTTTTCGGTTTTGTGTGTGTGTGTACGCACGTGCACGCTTGTGTGCGCCAGTGTTTTTAGAAAGGGAAATATCGATTCTTTATGTGCAACATCCAAACAGTTTGTCATGCATCTTTCCATCATAGTTTGAGTAACATTACTCTGAATCATAAACATATTTTAACAGATTAAAGAAACTAGCCTGACTTGTTCCGAAAACTGACCCTGACCCAGTCTGAGACCGATATCATCGTCCATATCACCAACCTGTTTACATTTAACATTTGCTGTGAGCAGTGGAGGAGTGGAACTAGAAAAGGAAACCGTGACCCAAAAAGCAAGGGAACTATGGACCGGTAAGCCTGATGTTAGTGGTGGGTAAGTTGTTGGAGGGGATTCTGATGGACAGGATTTACATACATTTGGGAAGGCAAGGGCTGATTGGTATGGTCAACGTGGCTTTCTGCATGGGAAATCATGTCTCGTTAATTTGACTGAGTTTTATGAAGAGGAGACAAAGAAGATTGATGAAGGCAGTTTGGTAGACATTGTATTCATAACATTCTGATTGGTAGACAGATTAGTAAGTTTCGGTCATATGGTACACAGAGGAAACTTATCACAGTTGGCTTGAAGTAAGAGGGGTATTTTTCAGATTGGAGGCTTGTGTGCTGCAAGAATCAGTACTGAGTTCACTGCATTTCATCATGTATGTAAAGGATTTACAAGTGAATATCGGAGGCAATAGTTAGTAAGTTTAAAGATTACATCAGAAATGTGGTGTAGTAGATGATCTCAGACGACAGTTAGATGGGACAAAAGGGTAAGGAGTGACAGATAAAGTTTAATTTAGATAGATATGAGGTGCTCCATTTTGGGAAGGTAAATCTGGGCAGGAATTATACACTTAATGGTAAGGTCCTGGGGAGTGTTGTGGAACAAAGGGACCTAGGTCTGCAGATGCATTGTTCCTTGAAAGTGGTCAAAATACATTTGGCACATTTGCTTTCATCAGTCAGAGCATTGAGTATAGGAGTTGTGGTGGCATGTTGCGTCTGCACAGGATGTTGGTGAGGCCATTTTAAGAATACTGCGGATAACTCAGTTGTCTGCAGAAATGTTTTACACAGCTTTTCCAGGACTGGGGGTTTGAACTTTAGGGAGAGATTGATTAGGTTGAGATGTTACACCCTGGAGTTTTAGAGGCTGTGGGGTGACATTATCGAGGTTTATAAAACCATCAGGGGCATGGATATTCTGAACAGCCACGTTCTGCTCCCCAGGATAGGGGAGTCCAGAGCAAGAGGGCATAGATTGAAGGCGAGAGGGCAAATGATTTCGAAGGGACCTGAAGGTAAATGCTTCACACAGAGCGTGGTGTATTTACATAAAGTGCTGTCGGATAAAGTGGTGAATGTGGTTACAATCAAACATTTAAAAGGATCTTCGTGCCTGGTGGAGAAGGCTCAAAGTATCTAATGACCCACTCCTGCTCCTCAGTCCCATGTTCCCGTGTTCCATTTAGCCCCTCATACCTGCTAGACAGGAGCAGTTGGAGGCTACTTACTCTTACAACCTGGTGCACAGAAACAGAGGAGATCATTCAGCCCTTCAAGACTGTCACACACGCTTTGAAGTGATTTGGAAAATGTAATTGGAAAACCAAGGCTGGTTATGAAAGAGGCACCTCATCTCTCTTTACAGAGCTTCTCCTCTCTGCAACTTGTGCTTCATTTGTTGGTCATGTTGTAGACCCAGATTCACTGTGAAAACAGCTCACATACCTCACCCAACGATAGCTGACAAAATCCTCTGGTCTTCCTGACTGCAACATTCAATAACAGAACATTCATGAAAATAACATCCACTAACTTTCCAATAACAGAATGTGAGAACATCAGAAACTGGGGCACTTCTCAAGCCTTTTCAGAAGATATTACAAGTTCACTCATATACACTTTGATAAGATATTCTTCAGAAACCCATCAATTCCTTTCTTAAGCTACTGAATGATTGACCTTCCACAGCCATACAATCACAGAAGCACAGACGCTGTACTATCAGAAATACAGCACGGTCTACATTAGCCCCACTTTCCAACACAATACCGGTCGCTGTGAATCTTATGGCATTTCAAGTGCACAACCATGTATTTTCTAATGGGTTTGAGGTTACCATGACAATTTCCTCTCACGAAGTGCATTCCAGACTCCAACACACTTTGGGTGGAAAACAGTCCTCAAATCCTCACTAAGACTCAAACCCTTCACTTTAAAAGTGTGTCCCTTTGATTAAAAGGACCAGCTGCTGTCTATCACCTCGTCCATTTCCCTCGTCATCTTATCCTCTTGATTCACGTCCCCCATAGCCTTCTCTGCTCCAAACTAAACAACCCGTGCTTATCCAGCCTCTCTCCATAGCTGATATACCCCATCTCAGGGAACATCCTGGTGAATCTCCTCCGCACTCCCTCCAGCGCAATCACATCCTTCCTGTAATGTACGTCCCAGAACTACACACAATATTCCATCCAGGCTAAAGAAAGTTCCACATAGCTCTTATAATTTATGCTTCGATGTGCGAAGGCTGTGTTTATGCTCCCGTACACTTTCTCAAATTTTGTGTTACCCTGTCCAGCCACATTCAGGGATGTGTGGAGAAGCATCCTCTGAGCTTCCTAGTGTGCTGCCATTCATTGAGTCCTCCCCTGCCTGGTTCCTTCTTCCAAAGTGCATGACCTCATATTTATCAGGGTTACATTCCACCTGCCATTGATGTGACCATCTGACCATTCGATCTGTGTCTTCCTGTAACATAATACCTTCCTCCTCACTGCCAACTACCCAACCAATCTTTGTATCAAACACAAACTTCCTTATGACACACCCCCACCCCTCGTCCATATTCACAGCTGCATCCTTTATGAAAATGTTTAAAATCAGAAAACATCAGCTTCTAGTCCAACAGGTTTATTTGGAGGCACGAGCTTTCGAAGCGCTGCTTCTTCACCAGGTGGTTGTGCGGTTTGATGAAGCGCTTCGAAGGCCCGTGACACCTTTTGGAGTATAACCTGGTGTTATGCAATTGTTAGCTTTGTCCACCCCAGTCTAACACCAACATCTCCGAATCACAAATATTAAGAGACACAGCACTGATCCCCGTGGTACACCATTGGACACGACCCTCCAATCGCACAAACAGCCTTCTACCATCATCGTCTGTCTCCCCCGTGACACAACACTTCAACTCCCCCTCCCACTCCACCAAGGACATGCAGGTCCTTCGACTCCTCCATCGCCAGACCATAGCAACACGATGGTTGGAGGAAGAGCACCTCATCTTCCGCCTAGGAACCCTCCAACCACAAGAGATGAACTCAGATTTCTCCAGTTTCCTCATTTCCCCTCCCTCCACCTTGTCTCAGTCAAATCCGTCGAACTCAGCACCACCTTCCTAACCTGCAATCTTCTTCCTGACCTCTCCGCTCCCACCCACACTCCGGTCTATCACCCTCACCTTGACCTCCTTCCAACTATCGCATTTCCAACGCCCCTCCCCCAAGTCCTTCCTCCCTAAATTTTATCTTAGCCTGCTGGACACACTTTCCTCATTCCTGAAGAAGGGTTGATGCCCAAAACGTCGATTCTCCTGCTCTTTGGATGCTGCCTGACCTGCTGCACTTTTCCAGCAACACATTTTCAGCTCTGATCTCCAGCATCTGCAGTCCTCACTTTGTCCTCGAAAACTTCCACTCGCTGTAAAGAAAAAAAAGTTGCCTCACGCACCTCATTTAAACTTTCTCTTTCTCACCTTAAACCTCTGCGCTCTAGTATTTGAAACTTACACATTGGAAAAGAGATTTTGACTATCCACATTATCTGTCCCTGTTCTAACGTTATATCCCTGTAGCTGGTCGCCTGTCAGTCTCTGATACTCTCACAAAGCAATCCAACTTTGTTTAATTTCCTCCTAACACCTAACACACCCTTAAAAACATAACACAGGTAACGTGCTGATAAACCCCTTTTGCACCCTCTCCAAAGTCTCCCCATCCTCCCTATTGTGTGGAGATGAGAACTGCACACAGTACTGCAAATGTGGCCAAACAGAAATTTTGTACAATTACAACATCAGATGCAACCCACTATACCCAACCGATAAAGGCCAGTGTTCCCTTTGCTTTCTTTCCCATCTGACACACTTCTGTTGCTATTGTCAGGGAGTTACTGGCTTGCACCAAGATCCTTCTGTATATCAATATCCCTCAGTATCTTAACTTTCATCTTGACTTTGACATCATCTCACACTTGTCCAGATTAAACTCAATTTGCCATTTCTCTGCACATCTTTCCAACTGATCTGTAAACACCTGCAACCTTGGATCACCTTATTAATCCCAACTCTGCCAATTTTCATTTCATCTGCAATAATTATATTTGTCACTGCCTTTCATTTCAATTGTGTGAGAATCTGTAACCAGAGCGCCGAAAATAGCAGCAAGGGCTCGCCCATTTAAGATGGAGATGAGGAGGAATGTCTTCACTCAGAGGATAGTGACTCTGTGGGAATTCCTGACTGCAGGGGGCTGCCGAGGCTCCATCCTTAAGAATACTTACAGCAAAGATGGTCAGATTTTAATTAAACAGAGAAACAAAACTTTTGTAGAAAAGGCAGGAAAATAGAGTAGAGGATCATCAGATCAACCATGATCTGACTGAAGGGCAGAGCATACGCAATGGGCCAAATGGCCTAATTCCGCTCCCACATCTCGACGTCTGAACTCAAACTCAGTATGTCTTGCATAACATTATGGGTCTTTGCTCACAAAACTGCTTTATAATGGCATTATTGGATATTTATTATTACACAGCATTTGATCTACACAAGACAATTTTGTTGATGGATCCTTGATATGATGTTGTAGAAAACCATCTCATATACAATCCAGGAATCCATCCATTACAGCTCTGATACTCATTAGTGGTCCAGTCGGGATGGAGACCACTGTCACACACAGTCACTGTACTGCCTTTGCTACAAGTACATTCAGTGTCCTGACTGTAATCACATTTACATTACCATCATTGGTTGGTGCATATAAAAGAATTCGTGCTAATGATTGCTGCTGCTTGCTTATTCTCAGCTCCACTCAACTGGACTCCAACGTTTGATCGTCAGATCCACGTAATGTCTCATTAATGCATTAACCTCATCCTTTCTTCACAACTTGTTGATGTTTTGCCTAGTCTACCTCTTACGACTAGATTGGGTGGGGATATCTCGTCGGTATGGATGGGTTGGACTGAAGGGTCTGTTTCCATGCTGTACATCTCATTGACTCTATGACTCTATCCCAACAACCCTTCAATATTCCCTTCCCAGCGACGGTCATTCTGCATCTACATCTCCGGAATGACAGTTCCGTCATATCTGTTCACTGTCATTCCATCTGCCTTATGGCGAATACAGAGAGACATTCCTCAGTAGTGGGGGGGTGGAACAGATGGGTAAATGTTACAGAGATAGGCTTACATGGGATCGAGGCTGTTAGAGTTAAATACAGTTACATCTGGTCAAGAATGTCAGTGGGACAAACGGGTTTGGAGATTGAAGGAATTCACAGAGATAGTGGGAGCTGGATTAGATTCTGGAGATAGGGATGGATGTAGGGAGAGGCAGGCAGTCTGAAAGGCAGAGACAGTGGGTGTTTCAGGGAGAAGTGTATTGTATATACTATCAGAGATATGGAACGTTGTAGTGACGGAAGACATTTACAGTTATAAGGCGGCTTCCAGGTTCTGAAGGCTACACATATAGGAAGGAAATGGAGGATGCCAGGTTACTGGGTTAGAGAGAGTTACACAAATGGGGAAGATTGCACAAACTGAAAGAGGTTCCTGTGGTCAGGAGGGTTGAGGGGTGGGGGGGAGTGGGAGGTTTAAATAGGTTAAGATCGAAGAATTAGAGAAGGATAAGGAGGTTACAGGTGGATGTATGGATTGGGTGAGCTGACATTGAAAGTGAGTCTTATGGGAACTGTAGAGTTACAAAGATTGGGGTTTGTACTAAGATCGGGAAATCGTCAGGGATTCCAAGGGATTACCCAACAAGTGAAGATTAAAGGGGCTGCATAGATTGGGATGTTGTCAGGACTGGAAGAGGTTACACAGAAAGGGAGGGCTTTAAGAGCTGTAGATGTCTATGGAGATAATGGCAGGACTGAAGCAGTTTGCAGTGACATGAAAACTTTTAGGACAGCACTAAGATACACAGGCTTACGTTAGTGCAATAATGGGAAGCTTAATAGGACTGGAGGAGCGAAGAAAGATACAGACAGCAGTGGTGGCTGCAGATGTTAACGGATTATAGAGAGAGTTCCAGGTTAGAGAGAGTGTGGGCTTCAGATTATGGCAGCCATTGTACGAAGTGGAATAGCCTTGGAAAATGGCGAGTTTGCAACTATAGAAAGTGCTGAAGGAACGGGAAATGGTAAAAACTGTAGGGATGGTTGTGGAAGCAGTTGGTTGTTATAGATAGGGAGCATTGCAGAGACTGCAGGGGATCATACAGACAGGGAGATTTCTAAGAGCAGGGGAAAGTTACAGAAATAGACAAAGTACAGTGTCTGAAGAGGGTTCAGCAACCAGGAGGTTTAAAGGTGCAGGACAAAGTTACAAAGACTGGGACAGCTCTAGGGATTGGAGGAGCAAAGATAGGGAGGGCTTTCAACCCTGTAGGATAGTATGTTACAGAGATGGGGAGAGTTTCACAACTAAAGGGAGTTAGAAAGATCAGGAGGATTTGAGGTTATTGCAGCAGCTTTAACTGTATAGTTTCTCCAGAGGTGTGGAGGGTTGTGGAGACTTGAACAGGTGACATAGAGAGGGAGGGTTTAAGAATAAGGTGGACATTTCAGACAAACGGAAGGATGTAGGGATGAAACATGGTGAGAGTCACAGTTGCAATTACAGCAGCTCATGAATATAACAAATAACTAGTGTAGTGATAAGCGGAGCACATTAAAGGTATAAAGATTTGTAATGTCTGAAGGAGATTATATGCACAGCAAGGGGATTAGGGATGACTGGAGTTTACAGAGACTGAGTCTGGTTGAGAGAGGAAGAGTTTATTGGCATCATTAGGATTGTAGAGACTAAATTCCATGATAGGGATTGTAGAACTGGATGGTATGCATAGCCATGGAGGATATTAACAGGTCGAGGAGGTTCCTAAGGTCAGGATTCCTTGGGAGATTTCACATATAGTGAGATTCTCAGGTGGGAGCCTGACATAGTTAAAAGACAGGGTGGTATTTCAGGTCTGGAAGGGATTACACAGATCTGGACAGCTCAATGGACTGAATAATTTTTCACAGATAAGGAAGGGTTGGAGGAGCTGGCGAAGTTTACCCAGATAGGGACGGATGGTGAGGTTAAAGGCAAATGCATTGACATGGAGGGTGGTATTGGTAGGAGGAGCTTACAGGGATAGACAGGACTGTCAGGGTTTACAGGAATGAAGGAATTTAGTATCTACTAGAGAAGTTTAGGGATTAGGGTGTTAGGGGTTAGAGAACCTGACAGAGACAGAGAGCATTGTGTGGACAAGAGGAGATTCCAAACAGAGGAAGAATTATCGGGACTGGAGGATATTACAGAGATCACAAATACAGCATGCGCCAGGATTAATGCCTGGGACCTCCTGTGCTGTCTCAGTGAGCACCGTTCAGCAGAGGGGAAAGCAAGACCCTCACAAGATGGTGGGATTGAAGCCTTGAATGTAACTGTTCCTTGCCCAGCATTGTATCTAATACCTATATCTGTCAGCCATGTTTCTATTATGCTGGTATATTCCAGTCCACAGAGCCAATCCATTCTCTGAGCTCATCTGCCTTACCAGTCAGGTCTCGTGCGTTGCCAGTCAGCCAACCTCCCCCCCACCCTCAACCAAGGAATGCTGATTTCCCTCTGGTTCAAGTCCAACCCGCGCCCCCCTTTGACAGGTCACCTCTACCACAGAAGAGATCCCAATGAACCAAGAACTGCCCCCGACATCTGCTTCTCAGCCACACATCCATCTGCCCTATCTTTCTATGTCTATCCTCACTGGCACATGGCACAGGGAGTAATCTGGAGATCACTACCTTTGAGGTCCTGCTTTTCAACTTTTTACCTAACGCCCGATAATCATTGCACAGGACCCCATCACTTTGTCTACCTCTGTTATGTGGACCGATGTGCACAATGACCTCTGGCTGTTCGCCTCCCCCTTCAGAATGTTCAGTAACCGCTCAGAGACATCCTTGACCCTGGTACCCTGGAAGCAGCACACCATCCTGGGGTCTCTTCTGCAGCCACACAGTCTCCTGTCTGTCCCTCTCACAACTGGGTCTCAGATAATGAGACAGGAAGTGGCAAACAGAGACTGGCTTGAACTATCTGCAGTTATGGCTATATGTGGAAAGTGGAATATGTTAAAGTGAAGCAGTGAGAATCCATGGCCAGTGTGTTAATAAAGTGGGAATGACAAAGGCAGCAAGTCCAGTGAATACTGATCAAGTGATATTGTGAGTTTGATAAAGAACATACAGTGCAATAAAATCAGGTGAAGTCATTCACAAGTATAGAGAGGGCAAGGGGTCCTTAAAAAATAAGGGGCAAGCAATGGACATGAAATATCCTTGGTAGACAGTATTAAGGAAAAGCTACAAGATATTTTGTGACGATAGTCAGAGGAGTCCCAGCTAAAGACTGCATCCTGCTGGAAACCAAAGGGACAATCTGTGCATGGAGCCAAAGGAAGTATGTGATGTCTTCAATGAATACTTCCCTGTCATTATCAGGTTTGCAGATGACATGAAAGGTGAGTGTGTTGCCCACAGTGAAGGGGATGGTTTCAGGCCATTATCTGAAGGTTGAGGCTGGGACAGAATTTCAAGAGAGTCATTTAAATAGACAAGGCAGGCAAGAGCACAGCAGGCAATGAGAGAAAACTGATCATATAAACAACTTTATTTCAACATTACAGGCCTAACGGAAAGGCAGATGAACTTGGTGCATGGACGGGTACATGGGACTGAGACACCATAGATATTACAGAAATAAAGCTGAGGGAGGGACAGGACTGCCAGCTCTATGTTCCAGGGTACAGATTCTACAGGATGGAGAGAACAGGAGTGAGAGAGGAGGAGGATTGGAGTTTTTGATCAGTGAAACATCACTGCAGTACTTAGAGAGGATATTCCTGGGGATCGCCCATTGATGCTGTAATGGTGGAAATGAGAAATAAGAATTGGTCATTACTTTGATATGACTGCACTACAGGCCCGCAATAGTCAGTGGGAAAAATGAGCAGCAAATATGTCGGGAGATATCTGTAAGAATGATAGTGTTGTAATGGTCGGGGATTTTAACTTTCCAAACTTAGACTAGGACTGCCAGAGTGTTCAGAGCTTGGATGGGAGGGATTTGTTAGGCATGTTCAACAAAACTGTCCCAGTCAGAATGTCAATGGTCGGACTGCAGGAAGGGGTATAACCTGACCTTCGTTTGGGAAACAATGGAGGGAAAGGGACTGAGGTGTTCGTGGGGAAACACATTGGCAAATTCACAACAATCGTATTAGTTTTAAAATAGCAATGGAAAAGAACATGGCTGGTTCACAAGTTATTGATCAAAACTGGCCCTGCCTGAATCCAGAAGGTACTAGTCAAGAGCAATTAACAATTGATTGTGGAGTCTATTTGCAAGTAAAGGGACGTCAGGCAGATGGGAAGCTTTCAAACTTGAGATAAAATGAGAGTTCAGGCCAGCATATTCCTGTTAGTGTGAAGGACAATGCTGATACAAGTAAGAAACACTGAATGACTGGAGATGTTGAGGTTGTCATCAAGAGAAATGGAGCACATGTCACATATAGCCAGCTGGGTTAAAGGAATCCATTGAAGAAGATTGCGGGTGGAGGAATACATTTAAGTGGGAAATCAGGAGGGCCCATAGGGAACCACCGAAAGCTCTGGCAGATCAAACTGAGGAAAATATAAGTATATTAACAACAGAAGATTAAATACGGACGGAATATGGTTCCTTAATGATCAAGGGGGCCAACCAAGTGTGGAACCAGAGGAGATGGCTGAGATCCTAAACGAAAATTTCACGTTTCAACTTACTGTAAAGAAAGACTGGCAAAGTCAGGGAAATAAACAATGATGTCTTCAAAAGAGTCCACATTACAGAACAGGAGGTACTGGAGGTTTTAAAATGCATAAAAGGTAGACAAATACCTGGGAACTAATCAAGCACATCCCTGGATAATGTGGGAAGCTCAGGAAGAAATTGTGGGGTGCCAGAAAGAGATTTTTCTATCACTGACAGCCACAGGTGATGAGCTGGAAGCCTGGAGTGTGGCTGATGTTGTGCCAATATTTAGGAAAGTCTGCATGGGAATGCCAGGGACATAAACACCAATTAGCTTGATGTCAGTGGTGCATAAGTTGTTGGGAGTGATTCTGCTGAACAGGAGTTACATGCATTTGCAAAGCAAGGATTAATTGGGGATAGTCAGCAGAGCTTTGGAGTATTACATAGAATTCTGATTATCCTGATTTAGGAAGCATTATCTGAAATTGTAATTGGAGCAAAGATTGACGAAGATGTTACTGATGCTGGAGAGTTTGACAGAATCCGAGAATCTGGATAAGCTGGAAAGCAACATGAGGTAATGAGTTAGCTTTGGCATATAAGGTTAAGGAGAATGCAAAGAGTTTTCTATAGCATACAAGGACAATAAAACAAGTGGAGAGACAATAGGGCCACTCAAAGATTAGTGAGGCCATCCATATGTGGAACCACAGGAGATGGGCGCGACCCTAAATGAATACTTCATGTCAGAACGCATTGTGGACAAAGACTAAGAAACAAAAGGAAAGAAATAATGATGTCTTGAAAAGAGTTCCCATTACAGAAGAGGTGGCGCTGGAGGTCTTAGAGCACAAAGGTAGAGAAAGCCCCAGGTCTTGAACAAGTGTATCCCAGAACATTGTGGCAAAGTAATGGCAGGGACACGAGCAGAGATGTTTCTATCATTGTCCTTCGTATTCCATTGGGCGTAGGTGGCTGAGGGGTAATCGTATAAAGGTTTAGAAAACCATGAGGGATATAGGTAAGTTGATTAGCCAACATCTTTACCCCAGGATAGTGGAGTCCATAACTAGATAGGATTGAAGTGCATAAGGAAGATGTGTTAGCAATTCTGCAAACTGTAAAGATAGCTAAGTCCCCTGGGCTGGATAGGATTTATCCTCGTATTCTCTGCGAAGCCAGGACGGAGATTGCTAAGTCATTGGCTTTGATCTTTATGTTGTTATTGTCTACAGGAATAGTGCCAGAAGGCTGGAGGATAGCAAATGTCCCCTTGTCCAAGAAGGGAAGCAGAGAAAACCCTGGTAACTATACGAGCTGTGAGCCTTACTTTGATTCTGGGTGAAGTGTTGGAAAGGCTTATAAGATATAGGATTTATAACCATGTGGAGATGACAAAGTTGATGAGGGATAGTCAACACGGTTTTCTGAAGGGTAGGTCGAGCATTGCAAACCGCTGAGTTCTTTGAGAATGTGACCAATGAGGTGGATCAGGGTAAAGCAGTTGATGTAGTGTTTGTGGATTACAGTAAAGCTTGTTTGTTAAGTTTGTTAAGTCTCCCCACGATAAGTTATTGCAGACAATACAGAGGCATGGGATTGTGGGTAATTTCGCAGTTGGGATCAGAAATTGGCTCGATAAAGGAAGATAGAGAGTAGTGGTTGATGGGAAATATACATCCTGGATTTCAGTTACTAGTGGGATAACGCCACGATGTGTTTTGGATCCACTGTTGCTTGTCATTGAAGGATGAGTGAAGTTGCGGATTACACTAAGGTTGGTAGAGTTGTGCATAGTGATGCAGGATGTTGTGGGTAACAGAGAGGCAGAGATAAACTGCAGAGCTAAACTGAGAGTTTGCAAATGGAGTTTAATATGGAAAAGTGTGAGGTGATTCACTTTGGAAGGAGTAACAGGAACACATAGTACTGGGCTAATGGTAAGATTCTTGGTAGTGTCGGTGAACAGAGAGATCTCTGTACTGTGTACATTGATTCCTGAAAATTGTCACTCAGGTATAAGTTTGTTCAGAAGGCATTCGGTTTGTTAGCATTTATTGGAAGATGGATTGAGTTTCTGAACAATGAGATCATGCTGCAGATGTACAAAACTAGTGGGTGGCCACACCTGGGGTATTGGTTACTGTTCAGGTCACTACATTACAGCAAGGATGTGTAAGCTTTGGAAAGGGTTCAGAGGAGATTTACTAGGATGTCACTTGGTCTGGAGGGAAGGTCTTACAAGGAAAGGCTGAGGGACTTGAAGCTGTTTTCGTTCGAGAGAAAACATTTGAGGCGAATTAATTGAGGCATATAAGATAAGCACAGGGTGAGATGGGTTGAGAGGCTTTTCCCTCGGAAGGCAATGCCTTGCATGAGGGGAGATAGCTTTAAATTGAGGGGAGATAGGTGTAGGACAGATGTCCGAGGTAGCCTCTGAACTCAGAGAGTAGTAGGGGGCGTGGAACGCACTGTCTGCAACAGTAGTAGACTCACCAACTTTAAGGGTATTTAAATGGTCGTTGTATAGGCATGTGGACGATAATGGAATAGTGTTGGTTAGATGGGCTTCAGATTGGTTCCAGACGTTGGCACAACATTGAGGGTCGAAGGGCCTGTAGTGCGCTGTCATGTTCTATGGCCTAGAGGGCATAAATATGAGGTGAGAGAGGAAAGACTTAAAAGGAATTGGAGAACATTTTTAACACAGAGAATGGTGCAGGTGTGGAATGAGCTTCCGGGGGAAATGGTAGAGAAAAGTAGAATAGCAACATGTAAAAGACATTTGGGAAGGTATATGGAGAGGAGAAGGTTTGAAGGGATATGGGTCAAATGTAGAGAAACGCGTCTCATTCAGGGACTCTTGTTAGCATGGAGTGGTTGGATCGAAAGAACTGTTTCCGTGCTGCATGCCTCTGTCTCCAGTTATTGGAGGTGGAGACTACCGAAATAAAGCATGTTGTAGACACTGAAGCAAGTTACAGCGATAGGGATGGTCGGCTGGAATGCAGTATGTTTCAAATATGTGGAGACACTATCGGGAAGGGAGGAGGTTACAGAGATAGGAAATGTTATAGGAATTAAAAATTGTTAAAGACACTGGACCACAAGACATGCCACAGATACAGTGTTGCAGAGTAGTTAGTCTTAGTACAACAGAACTTACAGTCGGTCTGGTGATTGAGCCTGGGGTGTGTCTGTACTGTGCTACCCCTCCAGCACTGTATCAATGTCATGTCTTGTTCACAGATGTTTGGAGCCCTCTCATAGTTCTTTGCTGTGTGCACTGTGAGCGATCTTACCTCACTATAAGATTTATTGAAGGCTCCAGATCTCTTCCCTTTCTCTGTCTCTGGCTGACTAACTGTGTTCAATGTGGTGATGGACGATCAACCCCGCAGCTAGGAAGACTATTGAGTCAGGACCTTCCTGAATACATACAGGAGACAGAGGGAGAATGGCATTGGGCCCCACAGAGATCTGGAAAGTGGAGCGATATTAATTGAGTCAGGACCTTCCTGAATACATACAGGAGACAGAGGAATAGACACAATGGGGAATGAGACTGATGTAGTGAGGGTAACACAGGGAGAATGGCATTGGGCCCCACAGAGATCTGGAAAGTGGAGCGATATTAAGTTAGAGCACCAGATTGCTGGAAGATGTCAGGATCACACAATTGTGTCGGAAGAATGGGTTTAGCTTCATGATGCACAGGTATCAGTGCTCAGGGATGAGCACCCAGTGAGCAGGCGAAGTGATGGCCCAGTGGTATTATTGCTACAGAATGTATCCAAAACCTCAGCTAATGTTCAGGGGAGGCAGGTTTGAATCCCACCATCTGAAATTGCGACATTTGAAATCAATAGTTTTAAAAATAATAATAACCCATAAATAAGTATGAGCCCATTGCTGTTGGACAAAAAAACCCAAACACTTGTCCTTTCGAGAAGGACATCTGCCCATCCTCACGTGGTCTGCACGACATCCCCACAGCAAAGTGTTTGCTTCTCAATGACCCTCTGAAATGGCCGAGCAAGTTACTCAGTTCAAGGCAGCTAGGGCTGGGCAAGAAAGACTGGTCAGCCAGGGACAGCCACATCCCATAACTGATTTAATAAATAATCCATTAGGATGGTCCCACTGGAATATGCTGGGAGCAGTGTCCTGGCCAATCATGTCGGTAGGTTTATGGACATGGCTTTCAACTGACAGAGAGGACGCAGGGACAGGGTGAAAGGATATTTCCAAATCCAAAGAGAAAAGGTGAAGCATCAGAACAGCGCAGGGATGTGGCTGAAGACAATCAGAAAGGAACAGGATGCGACAAAGTTTAACTAAAACTGTACATCAGTGAATAGATTTGTGACAGAAAATTGTAGGAAAGTGTAAGTTATGTTTTTTTAATGGATAATGTCGCTATATTAAGGTAGATGGATTTAAGACTCAGAGATAAAAGAGATTTAGACACCAGAGAGACATGCTTCCAGGGCGAACAAAAGTATTCAATGGATCACAACCTTGTGGAAACTCAGGCAAAATGGGTTACACAAACAATAATGGATAACAAAAAATTACAGAGAAAGCATTTGACCTCAGATCATGAAGTAGAGTCTGCCTGAATGTAAATCCTGGCTACTACTTGCCAAGGACTCAAGCAGCAGAACAGATTTAGCCACCGAACAGCATTCCATTCTTCATCCCTGCATTACACCGGAGCTCATTGGAATTTTTGATAAAGGCATAATGATAATTCAGTGAAACTTCAAAATTCGTATAATCTGGGACAATCATCCTGACAAGAGTGATATTGCAAGAGGAGTTCGGAGAATTTTTTTCAGTATTTCTTTGAGTAAAACATTGTACAACTGGGTCGGGATGTAACTATCTCAGACCCACCGTTGCGCGATGAAACTTAGTGAATGCTTAATTTCACCTGGAGAGATCCTCCGGCAAATTGTGATAAAGTGCAGTTTTAAGGAATATAACATCTTAAAGTGAATCACAGAAAGGACAAGCTGCATCTAAAAACAAAAAATAGCCAATTACATGAGTTTGAGAGGGTAACTGACCAAGATAAACAGGCTAAACAGTCTGAAATATGTGTCTGTAAATGAATAATGGAAATCATTTGAAGGAACAGTGTAAAACACTGAACAAAAGGACATTTCATTGAAACAGACAAAACCTCAGCAAGAAATCCCCACTGGTCCCTCACTCAGGACAAAATGGATCATTTTAGATTATGAGGCTGAGAAGGCCATCAAAAATACTTAAAATCCTGAACTGACAGAGTGTTTTAGGAGTAAGTATTAAAGGGATTGCAAAGGGTCTGCTAGCAGGAGGAGGGCAGTGGGAAGGGGAATCATTATCACGGTTTATTGGCACAATAGGAACAGAGAGAGGTAAAGATGCTGGAGGTGGTGAGAATGTTACAGAGAGTGGTCAGGGCCTAAAAAAAGCCAGCACGGATCGCTGCAGCTGGAGGGGTTTGCAGAGTTAGGGATGGACATAAGCATTTTATTTATTCATTGATGGATTGTGGGTGTCACTGCCTGGACCAGCATACATTGCCCCACTGGTAATTATCCAAAGGGTAGCTCAGAGTCAGCCACATTGCTGTGGGTCTGGAGTCAAATGTTGGCCAGACCAGGTTAGAATATTTGATGTCCTTGCCAAAAGCAGATAAGTTAACCATATGAATTCTTCCTACTGATCAGTAATATGGTGGCCTCACCAATGTCTTGTACAGATACAACATGACATCCCAACTCTTACTCTTAATGCTCTGCCCAATGAAGGTAAGCATCCAAAGCTCCAGCCTGTTTGCTTGTGATGCAACTTTCAAAGAACTGTGTACCTGCGTCCCTACGTCAATGATTGACAACACGACCCAGGGCCCGACCATTAACTGTACAAGTCCCACCCTGGTTTGTTTCACCAAAATGGAACACCTCACATTTATCTAATTAAACTCCATCTGCTATTCTTCAGCCCACTATCCTAGCAGTACTGTTCATCCTGTCGTATCATAGATAACCTTCTCCACTGACCACTTTACCACCAATTTCAGTGTCACCCAAGAAGCTTACTTAACAGGAAACCAATATTCCCATCCAAAACATTTATCCAAATGACAAACAACAGGGGACCCACAGCACCGCTGGTCACATGCCTCCAGTCAGAAAAACAACATGTCTCGCATCACCTTCTGTCTCCTACCATCAAGCCCAATTTTGTATCCAGGTGACTAGCTCCTCCTGAATGCCATATTCTTTTACATTGATCTGAGCTTATTACCCACTTTACCATACGGAACGTAGAACACAGAACAGTACAACACAGGACCCTTTGGCCATGATGCCATGCCAACCTTTTATCCAACTGTAAGATCAAACTAATCTACATATCAGTCATTTTACTATCATTCATGTGCCTACCCAAGAGTATATTAAATGTCCCGAAAGTATCTAATTTTACTACCACCGTTGTCAATTCATTCCAACCACAAACCATTGTCTATCCTTTTATCCATCCTCCATTCACCTTAAAATTATACCCCCTTGTAATAGCCATTTATGCGATAGGAGAAAAAGTCTCTCACGATTCACTCTCTCTGTGCCTCTCATCATCTTGTTCAGCAATACCAAGTCGCCCCGTCCCTTTCTTCACTCCAATGAGAAAAGCCTTCGCTCCCTCAACTTTCTTCATAAGAAATGCCCTCCATTCCAGGCAGAATCCTGGTAAATCTCCTGTGTACGCTCTCTAAAACTTGCACATCCTTCCTTTAAACAGGGGACCAGAACTGAACACAATATTCCAAGTGTGGTCTCACCAGGACGCTATAAAGATGCAGTAAAATCTCATGGCTCTTAAAATCAATCCACTTGCTCAGGAAAGCCAACACAACATATGCCTTTTTAACAACTCTATCAATGTGCGTGGCAACTTTGAAGGATCTATGGACCTCATGATCTCTCTGATCTTCCACACTACCAAGTATTCTGCCTTTCACCCTGTATTCTGAATGCAAATGCACCGTTCCAGAATGAATCACTTCACACTTTTCCAGATTGAACTCCATGTGCCACTTCCAGCCCAGCTCTGTGTCCTGTTAATATCCCATTGCAACCTACAATAGCCCTCCACATTACCCACATTTCGCCAACATTCATTGACAAACTTACTAACCCACTCTCAAAGATCCACATGCACGCCATTTATAAAAATCACAAAGAGCAGGGTCCCAGAGCCGATTGTTACAAAACACCACTGGTCACTGAGCTTCAGGCTCAATACTGTCCAACTGCCGCCATACTCTGTCTTCTCTGGGCCATCCAATCCTGTATCCAGACAGATAGATTTCCCTGTTTCCCATGCCTCCTCATTTTCTGAATGAGCCATCAACGTATTCTGCCATATCCTCAAAGGATTTGCCGCTCACAAACCCATGCTGACTGTCTCTAATTTAACTATGGTTTTCCAAGTAGTCATATATCCTGTCTTTAGAGTCCTCTCCAATAATCTGCACACCACAGACATTAGTCCAAATCTGTAATTCCCAGGATTCTACCTCCGTAACAAGGCCCGGACTCCACAAATCTTCTCTCCTCTGCCATGTTCCCCAGAAGGGCACTGGAGGGTGGCGGGGGTTACAGAGATGGGGACGAATATCAGGACAGGAGGATTTTGCAGACATTAGGAGATTTGAAGTTTCAAAAGGAGGCTTCAGTAATTATGAGGTTTCATGATGATGAAGGCATTTGAGGAGGGAGGGGAGGGAGGACTGTAGGGAATTAAGAGGTTTCACAGTTTAGGTGTTTTGTTAGGGCTGCAAGAGGTTACTGAGTTGGGGAGGGTGTAAGCACTGATGGATATTACATAAACACGTGGTTTTGGTTGCAATGGCAGGAAGAGGATGCAGGAAGCTGGAGAGTATGGAGTCTGAAAGAGGTTACACAAATGGGAAGAGTTGTCAGGAGTGGAGGTGTTTACAGAGACAGCAATGGTCTGATCTGGAGCAGAGGACCCAGATTGGGAGGGATGTGGGTAGGGGAGGTGATTTCACATGGTGGGAGGACCTTTGACCCACAGGAGGTTACAGAAATATGGAGGGCTAAAGGGATGACAGGCGTTCATGAAGTTTGGAAATTTGGGAGGGATGGAGACGTTTACAGGGATAAGGATGTTTGTAGAACAGGACTGGATCACAGACAGGGAGTGTTTTAGGGAGCTGAGCAGATTACAGAGATAAAGATGTTTGTATCGATTGGACGAACAAACAGAGATATGCAGGGTAGTCATGACTGAAGATGGTTATAGATATACGAAGGCTTAGGTTCTGCAAGTTGTTTAGACATGGAGGATGTGGAATCTGGAATATTTTTCAGAGATTGGTGCAGGAAGCTTGGTTGGAGACAGATAAGGGAGCACAGCACTAACAGGAGGAGGTTGTAGAGGAGGGTGATGTTTACACAGATGGGGGTATAAAAGCTGGACAAGGTTATGGAGATGGGTAGATGGTGGAGACAGTGGAGGAGCTTACATTGACAGGGGCGTAAATAGTGGGTTTTGTGAAAAACTTGATTGGGAGAGTCACATGTATTGAACTGAGTTCTACAGATCAGGAGTGCTGCAGAGACCTGAGAGGATTACACGGATAGGGATGGTGGTAGGATCTCCACAGACTGTTGGTGTTTAAGGGACTGGAAGAGGTTTTGTAGATAGGGAGGTCTGTAAGAGCTGCAGGAGCTTATGGAGAGTTGAAGAGTTGGAGCAGTTTACAGAGGGAGGGTTCTCAGATAGGAGTAGATTACAGATAGTGAGGGTTGTGTGGCCTGAGAAAGTGAAAGAGAGGGAGAGTTTTCAGGTCTGGAAGAGATTACACAGACACGGACCGTTGAAGAGAGTGAAGCAAAAATGCATGGAGAAGGTTACACAGATAGGGAGGGATGTAGGGACTGAAGGTAAATACACAGACATGGAGGGTTATATTGTTAGACGGAGCTAAGACGGATAGGGAAGGTTGTGTTTTGGTGAAGGTTACACTGATACAGACAGTGTTAGGGAATGTTTCATGGACTACAGAGGAGCTCAGAGAGAATGTATTATGGGGAGTGGAGGAGATTACAGACACAGAGATGACTGTCTGGTTGAAAAGAGCTTCTACAGACCCTCAGGGCTGTAAGGCTGGAGGGAGGTTACAATAATGAGGGATACCAAGACTTAATTACTTCACTGATATAGAGCAAGTCTCAGCACATAACTGTCAAAGGGAAGTTGAGACAGTCCAAATGAGCTTCAGAGATATGAATGTTCATGGGAGTTTCAGGAGGGAACAGTGATTGGGAGCGGTGTAACAAATGGCAATAGTTATAGGTAGGGTTCTAAAAACAGGAAGAGGTGACAGTCATATCGATCTTTGTAAGGACTGGAGAAGCTTACATCGGAAAGGAGTGTCTTAGAGACTGGAGGAGATTACAGTGTTAAGGAGAATACTGGGGATGAGGCAAGGTTCAAGAAACGGGGATGGTTGGCAGGACAGGGCAAAAATATGAATAGAATCTCCACAGCCTGGAACCAGGCCATTCGGCCCAACCAGTCCATTCCAAACCTCTGAAGAGCATCTGACCCAGACCCACCCCTCTACCTATTCATTAAACCCTGCATTTCTCATGGTTAACTCACCTAAACCACACTTCATGATAGTCAATCCACTGATCGTGCAACGTTTGGACTGTGGGATGAAACCAGAGCGCCCGGGAAAACCCACACAGTCGGAGGAAGCACATGCAAAGTCCACAGACAGTCGCACAAGGCTGGAATCGAAGCCAGTTCCCAGGCGCAGTGAGGCTGCAGTGTTAACCATCCCTGTGTCTGATTATACAGAGCACTGCAGACATTAGACCAGGTTCCAAAGTTCACAAGGGTTTATTGGAAAAGGAGGAATATATAGTCAGGAATAGGACAAGGTTACATAGATGGTGTCCATGAGATGAACTGGAGGAGGTTAACGCAATAGGGAGGGATATGGAATCTCCAGGCAATAAGAGGTAGGGACGGTTGGGGAGACTGAATGAAGTTAGTACTACTCAGAGTTGTACACACTGGGTGAGGTTCCAGAGTTAGCAAGGATTCTATGGACTGGCTGAGGTTATAGACAGAGGCAGTTGTGTGAATGAAAGTTGTTACAACAATTGAGAGGAGGTTTCAGATACAGGAATGGTTTTAGTGGCTGCAGGATGTTCGAGAGCTAGAAAGGCTAGTACTGACTGGAGGTGGTCAAAGGTAAGTAACATTGTACAGAAGGGAGTTTGTTACAGAGACACAGGGGTATGGAAAGAGAGGGCAAGGTTACAGATACTGGGACGGTTCAAGTGGTTTCAGAACGTTACACAAAGGGAGGGTTGTCAGGAAACGCTACAGAACTGAAGGACTCTGTACAGACAGGGAGGTGAAATGGATGGTGGAAGGTTAGAGGTAATGGGATGCTATAGTACAGGATGGAGGAGTGCTGTGGGGACTGGAGAAGGTTACAGTGACATCATGTGCTGGAGAGGCTGGGGGACGGTACACAGATGGGGAGGTCAGTAAGGGCTGGATGCTACAGACAGAGTGGGCTGTAGGTGCTGGACAAGATGACAGACATAAGGATTTTTGTAATGTTTTGGCGATGGTGGTCATAACACTAGGTTTCAAAGTCATTTTGGAAAAAGAATAGTGCAGAAGTGAAGAGGCCAAATTTGGGTAAGCCCCCTAATCGTTATAATATCACTGTCACTGGGCATTCTCACTATCAGGAGCCAGTGTCTGGCAAACACAGTCTGGGAGGAACTATGTGCAGTTACGTTCACATTCGGAAAGAGTAAAAATATTAAAGTAATACAGTGAGAATTCAGGGCCAGTGTGGTCCCTGAAGAGCGAATACTGGTCAAGCGATACTGTGAGCTGGATAAAGGAGGTACAGAACGTTGGAAACAGGCGAAGCTCTTCAGAAGTATCAAGAGTGCAAGGGGGTCCTTAAAAATGAGTAGCAAAGAATGGCCATGAAATATCCTCATTAAAACACTGAGGAAAGGTCAGTACCACAAGGTATTTTATGAGTATAGTTAGAGGAAGAGGATTCCCAGCTAAAGTGTGGGGCCTGTTAGAAACCAAAGGGACAATCTGTGCATGGAGCCAGACGAAGTAGTTGAGGTCTTCAATGAATACTTCCCATCTGTATTCACACAGGAGAAAAACATTGTAGCCCCGGACTTCATTTTGGATGGTAAGGTTCTATAACATGGTATGATCAATAACGAGGAGATATTAAATGTTTTCTTTGGCGTAAAGTTGGAGATAATCCCCAGTGCCTAATGAAATGTATCCCAGGCTGCTATGGGAGGAAAGGGAGGAGATTGCTGGGGCCCTGATGGATATATTTAATACTTTGCAGGCCACCGGTGAAGTGCCGAATGACTGGAGGATCGCTAATGTGGTTCCTTTGTTCAGGAAGGGCAGCAGGGATAGGTCAGGTAATTACAGAGCAGAAGTCTGACAGCAGGGGGAGGGACATTATTGGATACAATTCTGAGGATGAATCAACACTTGAAAAGGCAGTGATCAACTCAGGTTAGTCATCACAAATTGTGTAGAGGAAGATACTGTCTGAGGAATTCAGTTTTTGAACTGGTGTCTAAGAATATTGATGAGGGCAGTGCAGATGATGTGGGTTACATGGACTTGAATAAGGCCTTTGACGAGGTCCGTCATGGAAGGCTGATCCAAAGGTAAAGAGCCATTGGGATCCAAGGCAGGTTGGCAAATTGGATGTAAAATTAGCGGATAGACGTCTTTGTATTTGAAATTCTTTCACCGTCAACGGACAGGTAATAACTTGTGGGAGGTAAGATAATCAACGGACAGACATAATGAAAGGTCAGTCCTTGCGGACTGAGGAACACAGGGACCTTGGTGGATAAGTCCATTGATTCCTGAAGGGGTTAGCACAGGTAGACTGGATGGGGAAGACACCTGAACTGGGAGTGGGAGGGAGACCCATATCCTGATGGGGTAAATTACTAGAGCTGCTTGAGAGGATATATACTAGTCTGGCAGGGTATTGGACCTTAAACAGTTGTAAGGTCAGAACGAAGATTGAGGCTGATATACAAGTTAAAGAGAGTGATTTCAAAAGGCAAGGCAGGCAAGAACATAACAGGGAATGGGGGGAATCTGATGATTAAACTGCATTTATTTCATTGCAAGGGGCCTGACAGCTAAGGACATGGATTGGAACATGGGACTGGGATATTATAGTTATTACAGAAACACTGCTGAGGGAGGGGCAGCGTTGGCAGCTCATTGTTTCAAGGTAGAGATGCCAGAGGAAGCATCGAAGAGGAGGCAAGAGAGGACGTGTGGTGGTGGTGGGTTTTGATTGCATGAATCATCACAGCAGTACTAAGAGAGGATATTCCAGTGGGATCGCCCAATGGAGCTACGTGGAACTCAGAAATAAGAACGTGTCATCACTTTGATACCATTGTCCTACTAACCCCGAATAACCAGTGGCAGATTGAGGAACAAATATGTCGGGAGATCTCAAATATCAATCATAATAATAGGGCTGTAATTTTAGGGACTTTTTTCAACTTTCCAAACTTCGACTGGGACTGCCAGTGTTCAGCGTTTGCAAGGGAGGAATTTGGTAATTGCGTTCCAGAAAACTCCCAGTCAATATGTAAACGGCCTGAAAAGAGAAAGGGACAAAACCTGACCACTCCTTGGGAAACAAGATCGGGAAAGGGACTGAGGTGTTAGTGGGAACGCATTTTGCTAAAGTGACCACAGTTCTACCAGTTTACAAATAGCTCTGGAGAAGGACAGGCCTGATCCACAAGTTCAGTTCATAAAACGGGGCCAGCCCAATCTTGATAGTATTAGCCAGGAACTTTCAAAAGGGGAGTGTATTTGCAGGGAAAGGGAAGTTTGGCAAGTGAGAATATTTTAAAAGTGAGATAATTTGAGCGTTCAGCGCCAACATGTTCCTGTTTGTGTGTAGGTCAATGCTGACAGCATTTGGAAATGCTGGCTGTCTATTGAGGGTCTGGTCATGGTAAAGGGGCAAATTTCCGATATAGCCAGCTGGTTCAAGGGAATCCTTGAGGATCATAGGGACTGTAGGAATCCACTTTGGGTAGAAATCAGTAATGCAGAAAAGATACATGAAAAAGCCTCGGCAGAGAAGGATAAGGAGAATCCAAAAGTGATTGTATGAAATATTAAAAGTAAACGAGTACCTCAGGCCAAAATTGGAGCCCTTAAATATCAATGAGGCAATTCATGTGTGGATCCGCAGGATATTTATTAAGACCCTAAACAAATGTTTAACTCCAGAAGTTACTGTGGACAAAGACTGGGGAACTCAGGGAACAAGAGTAATACATTAGACCACAATTTGAGTTCTCTGCAATTCCAGTCACCCTGCTATAGGAATGATGTTGTGAAACTTGAAAGTGCTCATAACAGATTTTCAAGATGTTGCCAGGGTTATTGCTGAATAAGCTGGGGTTATTTTCCGTGGAGCATCGGAGACTGAGTGGTGACCTGACAGAGGTTTATATAAACATGACGGACATGGATTGGGTAAACATTCAAGGTCTATTCCCAGGGGTTAGGAAGTCCAAAACTAGAGGGCATAGGTTTAAGGTTAGAGGGGAAAGGTTTAAAAGGAACTGAAGGGACAGCTTTTTCATGCACATAGTGATTCGTGTATGGAATGAGCTGAGACAGAAAGTAACAGAGACTGATAATATGACAACATTTATAAGGTATTTGGATGGG
Organism: Chiloscyllium plagiosum; assembly: GCF_004010195.1. Lineage (NCBI taxonomy): Eukaryota > Metazoa > Chordata > Chondrichthyes > Orectolobiformes > Hemiscylliidae > Chiloscyllium > Chiloscyllium plagiosum. The sequence goes on from NC_057716.1 coordinate 112,588,112, forward strand.
AATATGAATAACAAGGGTTTTGAGGTACATTGGCCAAATGCTGATAAATGGGATGGATGTGTTAGATCTCCTGGTCAGCATGGATGAGTTGGACCGAAGGCTCTGTTTCCATGCTGTCTATCTCTATGACGTGAAAAGAAATGGTGCTGGAGGTTTGAAAACAGAAAGGTATTGAAAGCCCTAGGACTTCATTAAGTGTATCACAGAACATTGTGGGATGCCTGGCAAGAAATGGTGGAGCCCCGAGCAAAGGTATTTGTACCATCGACAGCCAAGTGTGATGTTCTGGAAGGCTGGAGGGTGGCATAGTGGACAGTGAAGGAGATTTGCTAAGATTACAAAGGGACCTTGATAATATGGGTGAATGGGCTGAAAAACCGTAGATGGTATTCAATCTGAATAAATGCAACAAATACATTTAGTACAACAAACAAGGGTAGAGCTTATACAATTAATGTTCGGGCCTCAATTAGTGTTTTAGTGCAGAGAGACCTCCAGATTCAGTTACATAATTCTTGAATTTGCATCACAGAATGGATAACACAGTGCTTGGCATGTTTGACTATTGCTCAGTCCATTGAGTGTAGGATTTGGGACGTCATGTTGAGATTGTATGGACATTGGTGAGGCCTCTTCTGCCCAGTTATAGGGAGGATATTATTAAGCTTCAGGGGTTCAGACGAGATTAATCAGGATGTTTCTGGGTATGGAAGGCTTGAGATTGAAAAATGGCTGGATAGGCTAAGTCATTTTAATGAAAAAAAGTGATATATAGATCAATTTAATGGTATGTGCCTTTTCTTCAGGGTGGGGGATCCTCAAGAGGAGAGACCACATTTTTAAACTTAGAAGAGAGAGATTAAAAAAAAACATGGGGGCAAATTGTTACACAGAGGGTGGCTTGAGTGTGGAATGAACTTCCTGAGGAAGGGGTGCATGTGGGTACAATTACAACGTTTAAAAGATATTTGCATGAGTATGTGAACAGGAATGGTTTGGCGGGATTTGGGCCAGCAACAGGCAGCTGGGATGAGTTTCATTTGAGATTATGGTGGGTATCAAGTGAAGGGTCACTTTCCATGCTTTATGGCTCTTTGACAAGAATATGGTTTCATTCCATTATTTAAGAAATGCTGCAATAGAAAACCAGGGAACTAAAGACCAATTATCCTAATGGTGGGTAAGTTGTAGAAGTGACTCTGCCAGACAGGAGTCACATTCATTTGGAAAAGGCAAGGATTGATGAAAGATACTCAGCACGGCTTTGTGCGTACAATGCCAGGTCTCATTAACTTGATACTTTTGTTGAGGTGGTGACCATACATTGTCTACACTAAAGTCAGCAGGGTCTTTGACAGGATTTAGCAAGATATACTGGTTCGTAAGATTAGTTCACATGGGATCGGGAGAACTAGCCAACTGGATACAAAATTGGCTTGACAATAGGAGACAGAGGGTGGTGGGAAAGCGTTGTTGTTCAGACTGGAGGCCTGTGACCAGCGGTGTGCCATCAGGTTCAGGGCTGGGTCCACTGATATGCATCACTTACACAAAAGGTTTGGTTGAGAATATAGGAGTCATTGTTAGTAAGTTTGCAGATGATCAAATTAATGGTGTAGTGCGCAGTGAATACAGTTATCGAATGCAGTGAATACACTGACCAACTGGGCCAGTGGACCAGGGAATGAAAGATGGCGTTTAATTCAGGTTTGGATTTTGTTAAGACAAACCAGGGATGAATGACACAGTTAATGGGAGGGCCCTGGCTAGTGTTGTCGAACAGTGAGAGACCAAGGGGTACAGTTACAGGTGGACAGCGTGGCGAAAGTGGCATTTAGGACACTTGCCATCATTGTCCAGCGCTTTGTTAGATACGTTGGAGATATTTGTAACATTGTCCTAAATAGTTCTCTTGGGCAGACGAGGCTACGGAGTGACGTTATGAAGTTTTACAAAACCATACATTTCCTAAGAATGGTGAATAGCCAAGGAGAAGTGAGTCCAAAACTAGAGGCTATAAACGGGAGGTGAGAGAGCAAAGATTTAAAGAGGGAGCTGAGGGGCAACATTATCTACGGAGGATGGTGCATAGACGGAATGGACTGCCAGGGGCACATGGGAGAAACAAGAATAATTACAACATGGAAAAGACATTTGGGCAGGAACATGGAGAGGTACATGGAGAGGAGAAGGTTTGAAGAGAAAAGGGCCAAACGCAGGCAAATGAGACTCGTTCAGCATAGGAAACCTGGGCAGCATTGATGAGTTGTACCACAGGTTCTGTTTCCGTTCTGTATGACTCTTTATCCAGTTAAAGTGGATTACAGTACCGAAATAAAGCATGTTGTAGACACTGAAGCAATTTACAGCAATAGGGATGGTAATCTAGAATGCAGTACCCTTTATATATGTGGTGGGAGTACAGGGAAGGGAGGAGGTTACAGCGACAGGAACTGTTATAGGATTTACAAATTATTGAAGACACTGGTGCACAAGCCATGCCATAGACACAGTGTTACAGGGTACTAAGTCCTAGTGCAGTGTTGGAGGGAGAACACAGAAGAGAAAGATGCCAGGCAGCATTCCCAACGTCTTGTGGGAGGCCTGCTTTAACCTCTGTTGTACTGATGCTGACTAAGACAGCAGAGGCCTGGATTGATAGCTCTGAACTCCCGATGCTGTCTCACAACGTAAGTTAAAGCAGACGTGGTGATTGAGCCTGGGGTGTGTCTGTACAATGCCCCCCACCCCCTCCAGCACTGCATCTGTGTCATGTCTTGATTGTCGATGTTTGGAGGTCTCTCATTGCTCCCTGCTCTGTGCACTGTGAGTGATCTTACCTCACTGTCGGATTTATTGAAGACTCGAGATCTCACTTCCCTTTGTCTCTTTGGCTGACCAAACATCTTCAATGTGGTGACAGACGAGACACCAAGCAGGTGGGAAGTCTATTGAGCCAGGAACTTCCTGAGTACCTATAGGAGACAGAGAAATAGACAGAATGGGACATTAGACTGATGCAGTGAGGGTTACACAGGGAGAATGGCACTGAGTCCCACAGAGATTTGGAAAATTTCAAACTCTATCCCTGCTCTGTGTTGCTGTGTCTTTCTGGAGTGTAGAATTCTGTTGACCCAGGATCTCGAGAAACTGCAAGAGCGGGATGCACTGACAAAGACTGCAATTAGACCCACACAGTGAGGGATACCACATGGAGAGATACTGAGTGATATCACCAGAGTGCTGGAAGGTGTCTGGATCACAGAATCATGGGTTTAGATTCATGATGCACTGGTTTCAGGGATTAGCAACCAGTGAGCAGGTGAAATGATGCCCTAGTGGTACTATTGCTAGAGCTCTATCACGAAGAACTCAAAGCCCTCCGCTTCTTTCTTTCCCGCCGTACCGACCAGTACCCTTCCACTGACACCCTCCTTCGACTGACTGAACTGGTCCTCACCCTGAACAACTTCTCTTTCCAATCCTCCCACTTCCTCCAAACGAAAGGAGTAGCCATGGGCACCCGCATGGGCCCCAGCTATGCCTGCCTCTTCGTAGGATATGTGGAACAATCCATCTTCCGCAACTACACTGGCACCACCCC
>NC_057716.1:112592429-112595324 GCF_004010195.1 Chiloscyllium plagiosum
TAACAATCCATAAATAAGTATGAAACCATTGCTGATGTACAAAAAACCCAAACACTTGTCCTTTAGATAAGGACATCTGCCCATCCTGACGTGGTCTGCACGACATATCCACAGCAAAGTGTTTGCCTCTCAATTACCCTCTGAAATAGCCGAGCAAGTTACTCAGCTCAAGGGCAGCTGGGGCTGAGCAAGAAAGGCCGGTCAGCCAGAGACACCCACAGCCCATACCTGGCTTAAAAAAAAATAATCCATTAGGATGGCACCACTGGAACTGTCCTGGGAGCAGTTTCCTGGCCAATCATATCGGTAGGTTTATGGACAGGGCTTTAAACTGACAAAGAGGATGCAGGGACAAGGTTCAGGTGAAAGGAGCTTTCCAAAACCAAAAAGAAAAGGTGACCCATCGGAACATCATGGGAATGTGGCTGAAGACAAACAGAAAGGAACAGGATGGGACAAGGTTTAACTAAAACGGTACATCAGTGAATCGGTTTGTGACAGGAAATTATGGGAAAGAGTAAATTGTGACTTTTTTTTGGAATGGACCAAGTCTCATCAATAAGGTAGATGGATTTGTGATGCAGTGATAAGAAGAGATTTAGACACCAGGGAGACGTGGTTACTTGGCGAACAATAGGTGGAACATAAATATTCAATGGATCACAACCTTGTGGAAACTCAGGTAAAATCGGTGACGCTAACAATAATGGATACCAAAGACATTACAGTGAAAACATTTGGCCGCAAATCATGAAGTAGAGCGTGTCTGAATGTAAATTCTGTCTACTACTTGCCAAGGACACAAGCAGCAGAACAGTTTTTCGCCACCGAACAGTATTTCATTGCTTATCACTGCATTGAACAGGAACTCATTGGAATTTTTACCTAAGGCATCGTGATAATTTTGGGAAACTTCAATTTTCGCATAATCTGGGACAGTCAGACGGACAACTGTGATATTGGAAGAGTAGTTCCAAGATTTTTTTTTTCAGTGTATCTTTGAATAACACATTGGGCAACTGGCGAGGAATGTAACTATCTCAGATCGACCGTTGTGTGATGAAACTTAGTGAATGAGACATATCACCTTAAGAGATCCTCTAGGAAATGGTGATAAGTCCAGTTTTAAGAAATATAATGTTGTAAAGAGACTCACAGAAAGGACAAGTTACAACTAGAAATGAAAATAGCTAATTACTTGAATTGAGCGGAGAAGTGACCAAGGTAAACAGGCTAAACAGACTAAAACATGTGTCTGTAAATGAACAGCGGAAAACATTTGAAGGAACAGTGTAAAACTCTCAACAAAACATTGAAACAGACAAAACCTCAGCAAGAAATTCCCACTGGTCCCTCACTCAGGACAGAATGAATCATATTAGATTATCAGGCTGAGAAGATCACCAAATATTACTTAAAATTCTGCAGTAAGGGAGTGTTTAGGAGTAAGTTTTAAAGGAATTACAAAGGTTCGTCTAGCAGGAGGAGGTCAGATGGAAGGGGTACCATTGTCAGGGTTTATTGTCAGAAAAGGAACAGGGAGAGATGAAGGGGATGGAGGTGGTGAGAGTGTTACAGAGAGTGGTCAGGGCCTGAACGTTGTTACAAAGTCAGTACGAATTGCTTCAGCTGGAGGGGTTTGCAGAGGTAGGGAGCGCCATGTGTATTTTTATTTATTTATTCATGGGATGTGGGTGTCACTGCCTGGAACAACATTCTTTGACCCCACTGGTAATTACCCAGAGGGCAGCTCAGAGTCAGCCATATTGCTGTGGGTCTGGAGTCACATGTAGGCCAGACCAGGTGAGAATATTTCATGTCCTTGCCTAAACCATATGAGTTCTTCCAACTGATCAGCAATGCTTTTATGTTGGCCTCACCAATGCCTTGTACAGATACAACATGACATCCCAACTCTTACTCTCAATGCTCTGACCAATGAAGATAACCATCCTAAACGCCAGCCTGTTTGCTTGTGATGCAACTTTCAAAGAACTGTGTACCTGCAACCCTGGGTCACTGATTGACAACACTACCCAGAGCCCGACCATTAACTGTACAAGTCCCACCCTGGTTTGTTTCACCAAAATGGAACACCTCACAGATATATAATTAAACTCCATCTGCTATTCTTCAGCACACAATCCTAGCAGTACTGTTCATCCTGTGGTATCACAGATAACCTTCATCACTGTCCACTTTCCCACCAATTTCAGTGTCACCCAAGAAGCTTAATTACCAGGAAACGAATATTCCCATCCAAACCATTTATCCAAATGACAAATAACAGTGGACCCACTACACCGCTGGTCACGTGCCTGCAATCAGAAAAACAACATGTCTCGCATCACCCTCTGTCTCCTACCATCAAGCCAATTTTGTATCCAGGTGACTAGCTCCTCCTGAATGCCATATTCTTTTACATTGATCTGAGCTTATTAACCACTTTACCATACGGCACGTAGAACACAGAACAGTACAGTACAAGACCCTTCGGCTATGATGCCATGCCAACCTTTTATCCAACTGTAAGATCAAACTAATCTACATACCAGTCATTTTACTATTATTCATGTGCCTACCCAAGAGTATATTAAATGTCCCGAAAATATCTAATTTACTACCACCGTTGTCAATTCATTCCAACCACATACCATTCTCTCTTCTTTTATCCATCCTCCATTGACCTTAAAATTATTCCCCCTTGTAACAGCCATTTATGCGATAGGAGAAAAAGTCTCTCACTATTCACTCTCTCTGTGCCTCTCATCATCTTGTTCAGCACTACCAATTCGCCCCACCCCCTTCTTCACTCCAATGAGCAAAGCCTTTGCTCCCTCAACCTTTCTTCATAAGAAATGCCCTCCATTCCAGGCAGAATCCTGGTAAATCTCC
>NC_057716.1:112595824-112617075 GCF_004010195.1 Chiloscyllium plagiosum
GGTCTGAATGGTGAATATCTGTTCCTAAAATTGTTGGCCTTAATATGAAGCTGCAAACCGACCTGAGTAAAACGTGCCAAATTTTAAAAAAAAGCGTGGTCCCCCGGAGCCCTGAACCGAGGAGAAATATACAAAGAACAACACACAAAGAGCAGACAATATTGGGTAATTGATCCGTAGTGATCAGTATACCAACGTAAACAGGAAAACCGATATTCAGTATCTACATTGAACCTGGCTCCACGAGGCATGTAGTTAACTCTCACAAACCACTATTCCCCTTCCGTTTTCCTGACGCCCCCTCCGTTCTTTTTTTAAACTGATTGAACGTCAGGCAATTGCAGATGACATTGCTGATGTAGAACCGTAGCATATAGAACATAGAACATTAGAGCGCAGTACAGGCCCTTCGGCCCTCGATGTTGCGCTGCCCCGTCATACTAATCTGAAGTCCATCCCATCTACACTATTCCATGTACGTCCATATGCCTCTCCAATGATGACTTTAATGCACTTAATCTTGGCGAATATACTACGGTTGCAGGCAAAGCATTCCATACCCTAACTACTCTCTGAGTAAAGAAACTGCCTCTGACATCTGTCTTATACCTATCTCCCCTCACTTTAAAGTTGTGTCCCCTCGTGTTTGCCGTCCCCATACTTGGAGCAAGGCTCGATTCTCCTGTTCCCTAGATGCTGCCTGACCTGCTGCGCTTTTCCAGCAACACATTTCCATCCCCCTGTCCACCCTATCTAACCCTCTGATTATCTTGTATGTCTCCATTAAGTCACCTCTCAATCTTCTTCTCTCTAACGAGAGCAGCCTCAAGGCCCTCAGTCTTTCCTCGTAAGACATTCCTTCCATACCAGGCAACAGCCTAGAAAATCTCCTCTGCACCCTTTCCAAAGCTTCAACATCCTTCCTATAATATGGTGACCAGAACTGTTCACAATACTCCAAATGTGACCGTAACAGAGTTGTGTATAGCTGCAGCATAACCTCCTGATTCAGGAACTCAATCCCTCTATTAATAAAGGCCAAATCACTGTATGCCTTCTTCACAACCCTGTCAATCTGGGTGGCAACTTTCAGGGATTTGTGTACATGGACATCGAGATCTCTCTGTTCATCTGCACTCCCAAGAATCTTATTATTAGCCCAGTACTTTGCATTCTGATTACTCCGTCCAAAGTGTATCACCTCACACTTGTCCACATTAAACTCCATTTGCCACCTCTCAGCCAAGCTCTGCATCCTATCTATTTCTCTCTGCAACCTACTACAGCCTTCGTCACTATCCACAACTCCACCGACCGTAGTGTCGTCCTCAAATTTACTAATCCACCCTTCTAAGCACTCATCAGAGCTGAAAATGTGTTGCTGGAAAAGCGCAGCAGGTCAGGCAGCATCCAAGGAACAGGAGAATCGACATTTCGGGCATAAGCTCTTACTGAAGAAGGGCTTATGCCCGAAACGTCGATTCTCCTGTTCCTTGGATGTACCTGACCTGCTGCGCTTTTCCAGCAACATATTTTCAGCTCAACCAAGATGAACATGTTACATCAACTACAACCCTCTGTTTTCTTTCAGCGAGTCAATTACTGATTCAAACTGCTATGTCTCCCACAATCCCATTCCTCCGCATTTTGTACAATAGCCTACTGTGGGGAACCTTATCGAATGCCTTGCTGAAATCCATATACACCACATCAACCTGTTTACTCTCATCTACCTGTTGGTCACTTCGTCAAAAAACTCAATAAGATTCGTTAGGCACGACCTACCCTTTACAAAACCGTGCTGACTGTCCCTGATCAGATTATTATTTTCTAGATGATTACAAATCCTATCTCTTATAACCTTTTCCAACGCTTTACCAACAAATGAAGTGAGACTCACTGGTCTGTAATTACCAGGGTTGTCTCTACTACCCTGCTTGAACAAGGGAACCACATGTGCTATCCTCCAGTCCTCAGGCACTATTCCTGTAGAAGATGATTTCTAGATCAATGCCACAGCCTCGGCAATCTCTTCCTTTGCTTCCCAGAGGATCCAAGGATAGATCCCATCCGGCCCGGAGGAATTATCTATTTTCACACTCTGCAGTATTTCTAATACCTCTTCCTTGTGAACTTCAATCTCTTCTAGTCTAGATGCAAGTATCTCTGCATCTTCCTCGCCAACATTTTCATTTTCTATAGTGAACACTGTCGAATAATTTATTGTTTCCCCATGTCTCCTCTGACTCCACACACAACTTCCCACTATTATTCTTGATTGGCCCTAATTTAACTCTCGTCATTCTTTTATTCCTGACATACCTATGGAAAGCCTGAGGGTTAACCATGATCCTATCCGCCAACAACTTCTCATGTCTCCTCCTGGCTCTTCTGAGCTCTCGTATTAGGTCATGCAGGGAAACGATTCTGTCTGCTGCACAATATCATTCTGCTTCGAAATATCAGGCAGTATTTCATATTGATTACTGCAAACGTTAATATTTAACAAGCCGTTACAGTGAAAGCATTGAATCCTCATCACTATACTACCAGGGAAGATTTCTGTTAACACCACCCTGGACACTATGGGATTCGTCATTCTATACTCCCATCCTTCTGTGCATGACCTCTCGGCTCTATTCCGGTCTTGTTGGTTGGTTTACAATACTGAGGCTATCCAATCATCTTTGCATTTCAGTTTCTAATGTATGAGACCTTCTCTCTGACCTGGCAATGTGCTTGCTCAGTGGTGATAACACTGGCCTTGTAAACTAGAAAAGTGCTTGAAATAGACAATTCCTGTTTTTCATTCCAAGAACTTGAGGAAAACCGATCGGAAGGATAGGAAATAGCGGGCGTGAGCAATGATCAAATTTGAAAGCAAGAACGAGGTGAGGCATTACAAACTACAGATTGAAGGGGAAACAATGGGCAAGGAACACTGGGACGGGAGGAGCTGAATGCTTCCTTTCATTGCTGTAACGAGACACTGGTGTCGAAGTCTAAAATGGGACAATATCAGCCAAGTCCGTGAAATCTTACTTTCTGCTTGTTTTCTCCCGAGGATTGTGTCACTCTTGGGGAAATGTGTCTCCATGCTTCGGTCTGTGGTTAAAATGGGGTTCAGTTACCCGACTGAATGTGAACACATTTTTCCCATCTCAAACTTTAATCCCATTTGTTGTGTCTTACGAGATTAAAACTTTCCAGAGAAATTAGCATTCAGATGAACACGTGAAACGTCAGACTTTACAAGGTTACAGACCAAGTGCTGGGAAATGAGATGAAGGGACCCATTTCTGTGCTGTAAATACTCGACAATTCAATCATTTTTGACGGGAAACATATCTGCTTGACATTATTCCAAAAACTGTGTAATGAAGAAACGGTGCAACTGCTTCTGCCCTCATCCCTGGTGGTCTAATGGTTAGTATTCAGCGCTTTAACTGAGTGGCCTGGGTTTCATTACCGTTCAGGAAATCAGGACTTCTTGTTCCTGATGCATAGAGCGCAGCTCTACCAGGATTCTGTTTCATGCCTTAGATCAGTCAATACCCCAGCTCTTCAAAGCAGGGAAAAGTGCTTTCCCTCTCTCTGCACAGTTGGACAGTTAATCCTTCATTCTCCTCTGATTCCACTTCCCATCTGAGTCTCAGCTACTTCTTTTCTGTGCTTTTCATACATAGGAGCTGCAGCGCTGGGACATCACTGGTGTTCTCTATGATATGGAAGTGCCAGTGTTTGAGTTGAGTAGACAAAGTTAAAAATTCCACAATATCAGTGCATAGTCCACCAGGTTTATTTGGAAGCACGAGCTTCCAGAGAGCCGCTCCTTCATCAGGTGGGTGTTTTTCTGCAGAAACCTGGCGTGTATGTCAATATGCGCGATCTTTTGGAAGATCATCTGGACTTTAACCGACCGTTCGTGGTGTCGATGGTACCCATGACTTGGAGGTGTTGGTGTTGGACAGGGGTGGCCTAATTTAAAAATCACACAAAGCCATTTTAGATTCCAACAGTTGACAAACACCTGAGGAAGAAGCAGTGAATGGAACACTGGTGCTTCTAAATATGCCTGTTCGATACAATCTGGTGCTGTGTGATTTTTACTCTGATTGTTTTTGGTAATGTATAACTGATCGAAGACAGTGAAAGAATTTTCGTTCGTGGAGATGATGAATCTCCACAATGCACTTGCACCAAGTAAAAGTCGAACTTACAACCGCCTGATCCGTAGCCAGCTATACGAATGGTTGTACCACTGGCCAGATGCACAGCTGAGATTTTACACGCTACAGAGCTGCGGTGTTAACAAGGACATGAGCAAGAACAGTAACAGGCACAAGGTAAACAAAGAACAAAGATAATCACCATCATTGATTCACTTCAAATTTTCCTCAAAAAAACGACCATTCACAATCTGATCAGCCAATCAATGAGGTCACTGGTGATCAAGTAAATTCCAACTTACTTTGCTGCGTTTTCACCATAATTTGAGGTAAACTCCAGCCTAATCATAACATCGCATATTCCCGTTAATTTTCAGTTTTAGATTACGTTAATGACCTGTCCGTATTTGCAGGAAACTGAACAACATGAAATGACTGAAAACGTCTTTCCGGTGATGAAAACCAGTGCAGAGTCGGCCAGAAAAGAAAAGACAAAGACATGAAACATCACTCCCATTTCTCACTGTACCAATGCGTTTTTCTGAGTTGAATATTTGCAGGACATGTCTTTAATATCTAAAGATTCAATTGTTTCCCCGGGAAAGATTCTTCATAAATCAATTAACATCTGAGTCGTTGAATCATATTTTACTTCAGATTAAAATAGTTGAATATCCTTTCCCCCAGCGTAATGTCCCAATCCTCCCTCCTCTTCCATGTAAATACCAGCTGCTCCAAGTGCGGTTGCAGCTCCCAACCTGACGTTCCAATGCTCCTTGCTGCTCCATTCAGTAGAAGCTGCACTACTTGAAGTTGGAACTCCCATTCTGATGTCCCAATGCTCCCTGCTCCATGTCAATAGAAGCGGTCCAGTTGAGGTTGGATCTATCGCTCTGATGTCCCAATGCTTCCTGCTGCTACATGTCATTAAAAACTGCTCCTGGTGAGAGTGGAGCTCCCAGACGGATCTCGCAAAGCTCCCTGCTCCATGTCAACTGAAGCTGCTCCAAATGAGGTTAGATCTCGCAGTTTGATGTTCCAATGCTCCCTGCTACTCAATGTCAATAAAAGCTGCTCCAGGTGTGGTTGGAACTCCCAGAGTGATGTCACAATGCTCCCTGGTCCATGTCAACAGACGCTGCTCCAGATGAAGTGGGAGCTCCCATCCCTGGCAGATCACACACCTCTATGCCATCATAGAAATACTGCCCACTGAGCATTTCCACCACTGGAGCCATTGGTGGTATATCCGCATCATGAGAACCTAATATTAATTTTAGTCACCACTGAATCATTATTTCCAAAAGTCATTCTTTCTTTAACCTTATTTAGCACGTGCATATTGCAGTCAATCCGAACTTAGATAATAGTGCTAATTGATGTATTCTCAATAAAAATGACATCCTATTTTTCATATTGAGTAATTGCGACTTAGCAAGGACAATGTTTGGCATGAAATCACACTTTTATTCCAGGTAAGGAAATGTGGTTTGCATTATTTAAAATAAACTTGTTGAGTGTGTAAAATGATCAAGTAGATCTCAATTTCAAAACAAAATTAGTTACGTTGTCATCCATCTGAAATGTGGTGCCTTATTCTTTCAACCACATGGGTATTAGAACGAAACATCTGTTAATGACATGCGTATAAAGACACTGTAAATCATTTTTCATGTTTATGCTGCATCAATCTGCGGTTATTGATCCACGGTTTAGGTTCAGTCCCTACAGTTAACATGCTGACTTCTCCAGAAGTTCAATGTGATGCATCCAGTGTGTGCATAACGAGAGGGAGCTCGCTTCCCATATCTTGTGTTTCGGCCTTATGTCCAGCATTCATCAATGGCGAGAGCAAGGGGCGAGGGCGAGATTAATGTGTAAGTCTCTCCGTGCCCATGCACAGCACCCACATTCGCAATTCTCTACTGTGCATTTACAGCGAGTTCTCGGTGCCCCGACACCCACGCCCTGCTCCTTTTGAAATATCTCCATCATTTTGTGCACTTCTCACCAAGATGAATCACTTCTACTCAACCTGCTCCAAATTTCATTTGACAAAACACTCATTAAGAATCCCATTGCATAAGCATGCCCTTCGCATCTCTCGTTATTTGGTTTTCCTGGATCGTTTTCATACGATAAAAGGTCACAGCAGCTTGACTTGAAAAAGAAAGTCGCGATCCTTTTCAATATCCCAATGCAATCTACATTTCAATGCAGTTTAGGCAACAGGACCAAATTATTCTTTGAGATTTTATAATAGCGTCGATGCATACAAACTGACATTGCAGTTCCAATTTCAGTTAGACAGCTGTGATCATCCAAAAAAATGGCAACATTGAAAACCGCTGATAACAGCGACGAGAGTGGGATTCGCAATCCATCGCCTTAACCTCTCGGCCACCTCGTCACATATAGCTGCATACCTATAAGCTTATGAATAAGTGAATTGCCTAAATTATGCAGATCAGCAGACATTTCTCCCTTGTGTTGGTGAAATGATAAATAGCACAGTACGGTTCCAAGACTATGGTCTGACCTCTGGGTTGTGGGGCAAGCGCATTCCCACTGTGACACTCTGCTCACAGTGGTCTGAACAAAAATGAAGAAACGACTATGTAACAAGGTCTGTTGAATTCTGTGAAGATTTGAAGTCAATGGAATGAAGAACCCGAGACAGCAGGAGGTGTTCATTCAAGAAAGAGTTGGATAGAGCTCTTAAGAATAGTGGAATCCAGGGATATGGGGATAAGGCAAGAACAGGATACTGTTTGAGGATGATCAGCCATGATCATAATGAATGGTTGTGCTGGCTCAAAGTGTAGAATGGCCTACTCCTGCACCTATTTTCTATCGTCTATTAAATTGCCTGCGAGGAATTGTTTGCCAGACTGGAGGTGAGTGAATTGTGCTCAATGTCATTATTCGGCTCAGATACTTTTGACACGCACTTGTGTACAGGACAGACAATTTCAAAATCCTAAATAACGCTAAACTGACAAGTGAACTCAACAATGCAAAAACCTTGATCTGTATCATTGTCCTGGGCCGAGCGACACCAAGTCACCGTGATCACAGCAACACAGTGAGCAAGTGTCAGAAGGAAAATGAGTGCAGTGCCAGAGCGCATGCTGGGAGCAGCAGTTGACACACGGGGGATTGCATTTCCCACAACAGGAAGACTTACCAAACAGCGGACTGCGGTGGAAGAATTCAGAGGGGGTTAACACTTTGGAATTTGATGCCACAGACACAATGGAGATCTGTCATTGAGTCTGTCAAGATAAAGTTTTTAAGATTTCTACAGATGAAAAACAAAATAAAATGCTCATTGATTAGTGAAGGCAAATGTTGTAATTGTATGTCTCAACAATCGACACATCTTTGCAATGAAAGCTCACCACTTTCCTCACTTGGGTCAGAACAACTGGTGAAGATGATCGTATAATCCCCGTTACTAGCCATGGAATCAGAGAAACTCGGTTTCCCAAACGTTAAGGTAAAACCAGAAATGTGGAGGTAAGCATTAATGTGTTGCTCCTGTGCTGCAGGTGACCAGTGCACGGTGTCTCTGTTCCAGTATAGTGGGCTGTGCTGTGCCGACGTTTTAAGTTTGAGCCTCACATGGAGCAGCTTCAATTTGTCGTCGTGTTGAGGGGTACGGATAGAAGATGATATTGAGCAAAGCCAAGTTTATGGGAAGATACCCGTGTTTGTGGATTGAGAAACAACCTTTTCTGGGTAATGACTCCTTGATCAACAAACATACTGCAACTATTTAAAACGTGAAGAGACATGTGTGGAGAGAGAGCCGAAGGTGATGTTTCAGCAGATGGATGACGTTTCCCATGTGCACTGCGTTAAATTCCGGGAAAATTGATGTTAAACTGGTTTAATGTTACGCAGTTTGTTGCAAACTCACAAAGGTTATTGCAATAATTAAAATAAATCACATAGGACCGTTTGAATATTGTACTGAAATTAATTTTGGTCTGAGCGTATTTTATCTTCAATGGCGTGCTGCAGAGAAGTACAGATGGTTAATCATACAAAAGGGCAGAGTCTTCTTGGTGGATTTCTTGCGTGGAGTTAAGAATGTACGAAATGTACATTACGTCATGTGAATGTGGTCAAAGCTTTAAAATAGGTGTTCCGTCTCCAAGTGACGATTCAATTCCTACTCATTAGGATATAACTTCTGTCTGCGGTTATTTTGCGACATCTGCTCCATTTACAGAGTTTCACCTTGAATAATACGCCACACCTTACCAATCCATGAACTTGTTATACTCAGTCTTATTCAGTTGTACGTGGGCATGAAATGTCTTTGTGTCTGAAGTCAACAAATTCGAAATTGTTACGCAACCACACTGACTTTCACTCAATGGTAAATTCTCTCCTTGTACGTTTGTTCGTGAATCTATTAAAACACTCTGAAGTCAGCTTCTACGTTTTATTTCTGGAAAGTCGTTCACGATTTAAATAACTCTATTGAGTGGAAGAAACTCTCATCCAAACTTTTCTTAATCATTCACTGATGGTTTTCAAGCTCTAAAGAATGTTATTGATTCACCCGAAAGAGGGACTTTCCCCGATTTACTCATTCAAACCTTGCGTTATGTGAAAATCTCATTTGTTTACATCAAACTTGCGTGTTTCTGCTCCAGCATTTCCAACTCTCGTGAATAAACTCCTTCATTCTTTCTATCATCCCGATGAAACCAGTTGTATCTTTTCTGATATTTCTATGCCTCAGTAAACAACGTCACTTCGCTTTCTAATGTCTTGCTATCCAGGAAACAGCGTCTGTGCCCTTTCTAACTTCTTTACATGTTTTTGGGGGAGAATGAGGACAAGGATTACACACAATGCTCCCACTGAGTGTGACCTAAAGATTTTATAGTTACACGATGAACTCTTTGCTTTTTAAATATGACGTTTATATTTCTAGACTCCAATAAGGTAAATTACTATCTATCTAGTTCATGAACATCGTCTCCATGGAGACGAAAATTATCTATCACTTCCTTTATTCTTCCACGGAATGTCTGAAAGGTTTGTAAGGCCAACATCTCTAAATCACCGTGTCTTGAGTCAGTCTCAGCTATTTCTAAAGGCGACTGAAGTTCAAATACTTCATAGTGTGTCTCCCGTCATTCCAGTGCAGACTGGTTCTGGACAGTAAATGCAATCACCAAAGGCCACCATGGATCTGAAATCAACAGTTTTCACATAGTAATTGTCGTAGCTATTGTATATCGTATGTCCGTGTTCTTGTTCAATTTGTTCATCATTTCCCTGTATTGAATTCTACTGAATGATTAATTTGTGAATGGAGACATTCCCTTCACCACTCATTCGAAACTCCATGGAACATTGAAATATTTTACTCATAAGCTTCCAGACGACAGTCCTGCCATTACTGGGATGAATCAGTGAACATTAGCCACGTATCTCGAAGGCAAGGATTTCCTTTTCCATTTTAGGAGATCATTCCATCACTGAATCCCATGTGTACGTTCATTAAAACCAAAACAGTTGCAGCAAGACTTTAAAACTAAGATTTTGCTATCTGCTTGCATTGGTTGTCCCAAAAATTACATTCCATATTATGTTATGTTTATGGATGAAAGCACTTTCTGAATCTTGATCAATTATATTTCAGTTTTGTCAAAAATATCATCCTCTGTTCTCTCTTTCCCTTTCAGTTTCCCGTTTCATATCCCGTATTTTTATCTGTTTATCTTAAGTTTTCAATAATTTCAATCAATCTCGCTCCTGTTTACCAATCCGAGAGAATGCTACAATTTTCTCAATTTTAATGCAGTGCAGCTGTAGGGCGCGGTGACCAAGTGGAAAGGCATTGGTCACGTGAACCAAATAAAAGTAGCGGGCTGGTGGAATCTGGCCATTCCATCGCAGTCATATTTAAAACATTTAACGTAATCTTTAGCCAAATCATATTGGCAGAAAATAAGAAAACAATAACGAAAAAATTGCCGACGTAGAAAATCAAACAAAAACAGACGTTGCTGGAAAATTTCAGGACGTCTGGCAGCATCTGTGGAGAGACCGACCCAGTGGATGTGAAACATTAACTGTGATTCATCTGCACAGATGGTGCCAGCTCACCTGTGATTTTACAGCAATTTCTGTTTTTGTTTCAGATTGGCAGATTTTGTCACAGTTCATGAGAACAGTGTTCTCGAGAATCAAACAGACAGCATGGACCTGACAGTGTGAAATGAGACAGTAATAATGATTGAGTGGAGAGTGTTGTACTGGAAAAACACAGCAGGTCAGGCAACATCCGAGGAGTAAGAGAATGGACGATTTAGGCATAAGCCATTCATCAGGAATTAGGCTTGTGAGTCGGGCAGAGGAACGAAGCTGAAGTTGGTGCCAACTCGCAGGCACCTCCTCCTACAGACCACGATCATAAACTCTCCTCCCCTCACCAAACCATCATCTCCCAGACCATCAACAATCGCATCACCTCTGGACATCTCCCATCCATAATCTCCAACCTGATCTCCATGAACCGCGCACTTCCCGATTCTACCTCCTTCCTAAGATTCACAAACCTGACTGCCCAGTCAACCTATTGTCTCATCCTACGCCTATCCCATCCGAATAACTCTTCCTACCTTGACACAATCCTCTCTCCCCAGTTCAGGAAATGCCCACTTACATTGGTGACACCCCTATGTACTTCACCTCCTCCAAGAATTTCGTTTCCCTGGCCCTCAACGCGTCATCTTCACCATGGACATGCAGTCCCTGTACAAATACATCTACCATGACAGCAGTCTACAAGCCTTCCATTTCTTAATCTCACACCATCCCAACCAGTACCCTTCCACCGACATCCTCATCCACCTGGCTGAACTGGTCCTTACAATCAACAACTTCTCTTTCCAATTCTCCCACTTCCTCCATCGAAACTGGTAGCAATGGGCACCCGCATGGGACCTAGCTGTGCCTGTCTGTTTGTCAGATATGCGGGTTTATGGCCTCTTAGCCCTCACAAATCGCAAGCGCCAGTCCCGGATGCGATTTGAACCCAATTTCACGCAGTGACAGACAATGGTATTACCCTGGAGTTCCATGCAAAAAGAAGCCGATGTATCAGAACTGGAAATCAATAATCGATTAACTATCCGAACTCTTTTTTTAAATCACCTGACCGACAGCCTTGTACGTCTGTCATTAAAAATTCACATCTGAATACTTCGGAACGTTATGAGGATTTCTGCATCTCCAACTTTTGCATGCACTGAGTAACAGATTTCAACCACCCGCCGTTTCAAAACGTTTGTCTGCGCATTCACTCAAATCTTTCCTTCTCTGTTCTTAAATCCATTACCCCGTGAGTGATCTCTCCATTATAGCGAAACGTTTATTTCAGTCTACGCCATCCATATCTCTGATTATTTTGTATATCTCAATCATGTCTCCTCTCGATCTCTTCTGCTCTAAGTCTATCCAGTCTATCAAATCTCTCTTCATAACAGAAACTCTTCTACCCAGACAACATCCTGGTATATCACCCCTGCGTCATTTCCAGCGTGAATGTGATTGCAGATCTGCACACAATAGTCTAGATAGAGCCGAATGAGCAGTGAAATAAATGATGTGGAAGTCCACAGAAAGAAGTATTTTTGAAAAAAAAATAGTTTCTTTTCCTCAGTGCTGCTCTGTGTTCTTTTCCTGAGCCTGAAGTTCCAATAATATCTGATCCATGTCATTAAAAGCTGCTACTTGACCATTGATCTCAAAACCATAGTATCGAAATTGATTGACTGGTCTGAAGGTCGCAATGGTATGATTGCGGCACGTTCACCCAGCAACAGTGAGCGCAACAGCACAGACTGAACAGGGTTCAATGTGAAAATGATTGTAAGGGAAATGGGAGGCGGAACTTAAAGGAGGGCAGTGATTGTGGGAGGGAGGGAAGTCTCCAAGAATGTGTGAGTCTGAATTCTAATATTCTTCTCACAGAGATGTGAGAGAGGGGTTTGATGAAAAATCATAATGTCAGGGAAAGGTTTCATGTAAAATCAATTAATCCATTTCTGTGTTTCGTTGGCATGTACCACAAGGAGTTAAAAAGGGGAGAACGTTACATGCCGTAACTCGGATTCAAATGAGATTTCTGCGGCCACAACGCACAACACTGAACATTATACGGTCCCTGGGCCATGCAGAGATGCGTGTTTGAAAAGAGCAGTAATTACAGTGATATAGGACATGTTAGGAAGAATGCAGAGACACAACAGGACTATTTGGCGAGCAATAATAGACATGTGGGAACTCAGAATTGGCTGTATATTCAAATTGGATGTTTCAAGAGGCTGAGGAAGTTCCATTGAGTACTGCATGTTGAAGCTGAAACTTTATTGCTGGAACAGCACAGCAGGTCAGGCAGCATCTAGGGAACAGAAGATTCGACGTTTCGGGCACATGCCCTTCTTCATGTTGAAGGCTGAGGGTGATAGATTTTTACAAAACATCAAATTCTCAAGGGATGCTGCAGGATATTGTTGAAATGTATGTTTCAACAGCAACGATGTTTCACATTTGTTGCCTCATGAGCTTCCCCACACAAGGAAGTACCCATTTCTGCAGTGGATCACATAATTCCAGTTCCTCCACCCAGAATCAATGGTGCAGTTGCATTGGTCAAACTGGAAATTGGGATGGAAATGAGCACGTGAAGCTACTCTGTCGCACCAGTGATGCGATCGCTGAGCACTTTGTCCTTCTGTGAGGGTACAGAGGCGCATGAAATTCCGAGGCTGGGAGTTTTCCTGGTCAAAGGCGGGGAGGAAGGGCATATTTGTCTCTAGTTATTAGATTATTAAGATACAACAGCAGCATTAACCCTCACTGCAGATTGTCTCAGTGGAAGCGTGCTGCAGCCTTAAGCGAGAGCTCGACGTATTGCAAGCATTCAATGCAATTTTCCTTAACAATGCACTGTTTCGTTATTTTGACAGTAAGAACTGTTTTTTTTTATCACATCATCCTCTTACTCCCAGCAAATACTCCAGTACAACGTACATCAGTTTCATTCCGACACAGCCACATGTCATATTCTCACTTTCTCTGGGATGATTGGAATTGGCAATGTCATTCTCTGAGAAGGAGCAACGTAGCATTGAGATGGTAGTGTAGTGAACAAAGAAGAACAAAGAACACAGAACATTTAAAGCCCAGGAACAGGATCTTTGAACCTCCAAGCCTGGACTGAACCAAATCAATTGTCTAAACCTATCACGCAATTCCTCAGCATCTGTTTCCATCTGCTCCCCACTTACTCACGCATCTATCAAGGCGCACCTTGGATGAAATGACCGTGCCTGCTTCTACTACCTCTGCTAGCAACGCGTTCCAGGCACCTCCCACCCTCTGTCCAAAATATTTTCTACATCTATCCTCCTTGAACGATTCAACTCTCAACTTGAATGCGTGACCTCTCATTATTGAATCCCTCACCTGGGGAAAAAAACATATCCCTATAAACCCGGTCTGTAACCTTCAAGATTTTGTAGTCCTCAAGCAGGACCCATCAATCTCGTTTTTTCTACTGAAAAAAATCATGAACTTCTTAACCTCTCTTCACAGCAAGCATCTTCCATACCAGCAACATCCTCGCAAACCTTCTCTGCACCGTCTCCTAAACGTCCACTTCCTTTTGGTAACTTGACGACCAGAACTGTGCACAGTATTCTAAACGCGGCCGAACCAAAATCTTGTACAATTTTAGCATGACCTGCCAGCTCTTATACTCAAAGCCCTGTCATATGACGACAAGCATGCCATATTCTTTCTTGACCGCTCTATCCACCTGTGCAGCCATCGTCATGGTACAAAGGACCTGAACTCCCAGATCTCTCTGCTCATCAAATTTCTCCAAGGCTGCTCCGTTTACAGTGTAGTTGGTTCTAGAATTAGGCTTCCCAAAATGCATCACTTCACATTTGCCTCGATTCAACTCCGTCTGCCACTTCTCCGCTCAACTCTACTGTCTATCTATATTCTTCATTCTTTGACTGACCCCTATGCTTTCTGCTACTCACCAATCTTCGTGTAAAATGCAAATTTAGTGGCGATATACTGGGCTAGCAATCCTTGGAGACTGGAACATGGCAGATGCTGGTATTTAAATCGATGAATAAAATCTGGAATATGAACCCCGATCACAGGAATAGAGGCAAAAATTTTAATTTGCTGAAAACCCATTCATGCTTGCACCTTTGAAAGGGGAATTTGCTGTCCTTCATGAGACCTGCCAACATATGACTCCAGACTCAGAACAGTGCGGTTCACCCATAGAATCACTCTAACTCAGTTCAAGGTCAATTAAGAATAAACAACAAATAATGTTCAGACCATGATGGCTACACTCCATGGGAGAATAAAGAAGAATAAAAAAAATACATGGATGACGGGGAAAATTGGAAGTCATCTCTGCGTGGACTCAAATTAAACTGATCATCCAAGCTAAATAGACACATGGATACACACACCGCCAAGAAGTCAGGTCCATAGGGGGACTTCAGGAAAGGATTCAATTACCCTCTGAAGTGTAAACCTACGTGCCCATGCACAATGTGGACAGGTCATTCACTATTCCCATATGTGAGAAGGGATCACTCAGGTGGCCAATTGGCAGAATCACCAGCATGTTTACAAATGACATCAGGGGTCCGATTGTGCTGTTATTGCAGGTGTTCATCACATCCAGCAATGAACCATTTTTGGACGCCTGTTTCCAGTGGAGTTCTACTGTTTCCTGATGTGGATCAACGATTCAGACTTAGTGGTAGGAGTCATGATTTAGAAGTTTGCAGAGGATGCAACAATTGGTCGTGTATTTTACTATGATGAATAATGTCAGGGCCTGCAGAGATGTATCAATCAGGTGGAAAATAAAAACGGCTAATTGAATTAAATCCAGACCAATGAGTGGTAACGAATTTGGGGAGTTGAAACAATAACAGTGAGGATTCTGAGTGGTGAACAGAACAAACAGGAACAAAGCGATCTTGGAGTGGATATGCACAGATCACTGAAGATTTTTGGACAGGGAGCTCAGTTGGTCGAGAGTATTTTTGGATATTTTCTGTTGTTGACATCAGACTGTGGATGATATTCGATCTTTAGCAACCGTCAGTTTGGGAAACAACTAAAAGAATGAGCACAAGTCTGGTCAATCAACATTTAAAAAAATTGCAAAATAAAGGATGGAGGGCTGAAGTATACCACTTTGACCATCAAGACCGCTTCATCACTCAATGAATTTACCACTGATACATCTCCAAGTCATGCCGGTATGTGCCTTGGAGGGTAACTTGCAAATGGTAGCGCTTCAGTGCATCTTCAACCTTGTCCTTATAGTCGGTACATTTTTTGAGCTTTGAAAGTTCTGTCAACACAGCCTGGATGACTTACTCCACTGCATCTTGTAGGTGGTGTACTCTACTGCAATTGTGCCTTAGCGGTGAGGGTAATAAACATTCAGGTATTGAACGTGGTACAGTTAAGTGACTGCCTTGTCGTGGAGAATGTCCAGTTCCTTCAGTGGTATTGAATCTGCACACATCCAGGCAAATGGAGAGAGTTCTGTTACACATCTAATTTGTGCGTTACAGATGATGCAGGCTTCACGGAGACATGAGTTGTGTTAATAAACAAACGAAGTCGACCGACGGACATTTTTTTTTGTAGTCAACTTCTTTATATGGGCGGTCAGGTTCCATTTCTCCTAAATATTAGCTCCGAGGGCGATTACACGGAGGACTTCAGTTACAACGAAGCCATTAAATGTCAATAGAATACGATTAGATTCTCATTTGTCAAAGTTATCATTACTGTATTTGGTCCATGTGTGGACTAATCTAGTTCCAATCGCTATCTGTTTTCAAGTTCCAGTTCCCGTGCTGTAAGGGACAGCAAAGATTTACGAGGATGTTGTTAACTTTAGATAAAATGGAGCTTCGAAGAATGATTGGTCAGGCTGGGATTATTCTCCTTGAAACAAAATCGTGGGATCTTGACAGGGTAGATACAGGCAGGTGGCTTGCCCTTTGCTCTGAGGTGAGCACCAGAGGACATAATCTCAATTGTTTTTGGCAACCAAAGTAGAGGCTAAGTTGTTGTGGATTTTCAAACTGTGTCAGGTACTTAATCAGAAAGATGATGAAGTTTGTCGAGGTAAGTGAGCAAAATGGAGTTGAAGATTATCAGATCAACCATGAGTTCGTTGTCTGGTGGGGAAAACTTGATGGGCTGAATGGCATACGTCCACTTTGTTTAACATTTGGTCTAACACCAAATTTTATTCATAAGTTGAGAATTGTGAGTGGATAGGATAAAGTGATAGAAAAGGTTTATCAAACAGATCACGAACGAAGCTCGTAAGCTCATGAAGAAGAAATGTGCTGTGACCTGGGGGCAACAAATGACACTCTGCACAGCCAAGGTGTCTGTTTACAGAAGCTGTGATTGCTGTAGAAAATTGGTCGACCTTGTAGAGTTAGCAAGTCAGTCATCACGCTGCACGTGAAAGAATGAAAGGTTCGTTTCATTGGAGCAGCTTGCTGCAGTTCCAATTCCGAGTGACTGTCTGAAATACTGATCAGATCATTGTGTGGACTGTTAGGTTAAAATAATCATGAACAATCCCACTGGATAAACTATTACATAGTATGCCAAATAGTCATGCTCGTCCGAATGAACATCTGTCATTGATTCATTCCGAATCAGAACTGCGTCAGAATGAAACAGCGAACAAGAATTTCCTGTCATATTCACACCCATACTTTGCCTTGACTCATAATTTCTTCAGTCACGTTCTCTCTCCCGTGAAGAAGTAGCCATGGAGAGAGATATAAAGGCCATGTTGTGGTTCAATACCCGTTCTCATATGGCTTACCTAAATTGGGTTAAATCGCAAGAAACGCTGTTTTGTTCGTTTCATTTTATTAATTAAACTGAAAGTCACACTGTTCATTGTAATAATCGGAAGTGAACTAGATTTATCTCATTGTAACGATTAACGATATATGCAAATTTGTTCCGAATTTATTTCAGATGAAAGAAAATACTGCTTAGAAAAAGAGACGGTTAAAATAAAAAAAAACCCAACAGTTTTGTTGCTCGTGCTTTGGCAGATTTCACTGATCATTAAATGGACCACACATCATGGTGATCACATCTTTTAGCCACGTGATTAAAGCACGAAGTCGATTTCCAAGCAACGAATCACTTACTGTTCATTATGTAATATTTTTTTTTAATAAAAAAACATCCACTGAGTTCTATTTGCAATGCTTCAGGTGGCATAGTATGCCAAATCTTTCCAAATCCAAAGTATTTGAAACAAAATCTTATTCAGCTGTGCACGTTCACGAAATTTCCAAACTTTTAAAGTCAACCAACTGAGCCATTGCTTCCCCGCGGCTTCCAACCGACTACACCCCACCCCTACAACTTTACCTAGCCACAGGCTATTTCTATACTTGCGAAATGTATTCCTTGTATGTCACAAAATGTGCCTTTCCAAATATTTTGAAAAACAGGCTCTTGGAGCGTCAGCGATTCTGCTCTCATCATTTCTTTGTCCCTCAAAGTTTCATCAACGATTTTGAAGGTTTGATGTTTAGATATTTACTAACTTGAAAGGGAATTTTCCACATATTTACTCTGTCCAAACATTTCATAACCTGGAAAACCTCCATTAAGTCTTCCTTGGTTCAGGGATAACTGTTCTCAATTTTCCAAGAAAACAAGTGAATAAAATCTCATCTTCAGTAAACTCCGTCAGCATCGTCTCTAATGACGATACAATCCCGTAAACGCCGTTATTATCCTCTCCGATAGAATCATGGTATTGTCCAGTGCAGAAAGAGCATTTCAGTCAATCCAGTCCGCGTCGACTCTTGGAAGAGCATTTCACCAGATCTAGCTCCCTTCCCTCTTCCTGTATATTTCATCCGAAGAAGGGGCAGCTCTCCCTCCTATGATTTCAAATAAACCTGCTGGACTATTACCTGGCGTCCTGTGACTTCTGAACTTATTCCGCGCTACCCGTGGCTAATTCACTTAACTTACTTAATCCACTCCCTGGATAGGAGAGGGCAATTTAACTTGGCCAATCTACCTAACCCTCAGCCCTGACAGCGGTGCTAACTATTGAGCCAATGTTCTATCACATTGAGCAAAATCTGTGTAATTTTTAATGGTTTTATACCCTCGTAACCCAGCCTCATCAAGTCAAGCTGCCCATCAACCCAAATTCAATGTATCTAAACACTACTCTGTGCTTTGCAGTCTCAATCGTGCTGCAGGAAATGATTCTGCACTCACATTAGAATGTTTTTACTCTGATTCTTCCTCACTTCCTGTTTCCAGTGAACACTTCAAACCGGAACAAGTCTGTCAAATGGTTTTCATTCCAATACAGACAAAGGATGCAGCTTTCAGAAGTCATATGTTTGACTTATGAAGGTAAGTCTGCCTCACTGAGAGCTGCAACCCTTCCCTACCTTGATTCAGGCAGCACTGTCCTTCTTGTGACATGCCCCATCGAGAATGGAAGGATAAGTATCAATAACCGCACTTGGGAACGGAGCGACAATTTTAAAATATTTACACTGTCCCCAGCGGAGAATTGAGCCTTGTGACAGGCGGGGACACAAACCATTATACTGCCGAGAACAAGAGTGTCAAATGAGGCCCTTCAGCCAATTGTGGCCATATTTGTCAAAAACAACTGTTCAACGAACTGAATTCAACTTCACAACGTTTATCCCACAACCTTATTTGTCTTGGCATCACAAATTCACATCTGAATATTTCTTTAGGTTAAAAGGGATTCTGCCTCTCTGAACATTACAGACCGTGTATTGCAAATTCCAAACAATCCGCTGGCTGATAAAGCTTTTCCGCACATCTTCTCAAACATTCCTGCCTTTTTCCTTAACTCTCTGGCACCTGTTGATCGATCCCTCCATCAATGGGAAACTCTTCCAGTCTACCCTGTCCATACCCTTACTCAATCATGTCTTATCTACATCTCCTTTGCACTGTGACAAACACTTTACTCTGTCCTGTTTTTCTTCCTTACTGAAATTCTTCAGTCAAACAATATCCCAGTAAATATCTCCTGCAAGTTTCTCTGTGTGATCACATCCATGCTCTAATGTGAATTGCAAAATTGCACATCCTGCTCTAGCTAGAGCCTAATGAGCATTTGTTTTAAATATTCTGTATTAGTATGAGGGCGATTTTGGCTAGGCATCATTTACTATCCGTTCCTAATTGCCCAGAGGGCTGTTGAGACTCAACTATATTGTTATGAGTTTGAACTCATACGCAGGTCAGACAAAGTAAGGATCGCAAATGCTATCCCGAAATGACATCAGTGAACCTGATGGATTGTTTACCCCCAACAATTATAAATGGATCTATAGTAGTCATTAGAATCTTCATTGCAGATATTTAATGAATCCAAATTTTACAATCTTGGCAAGGTTGGATTCACGTCTGTATAACCAGACTATTACCTGGGTCTCTGGATTATTAGTCCTACGAAATTACCACGACACCATCGCAGAAAGCCACAAAAGCTGATCTTTTCCAATAAAATTTATTTTCCCCAAAACTGCCCAGCGTCCTTTTCAAGACCCTAATGCTCCAATTGTCTCTGGTCTATGTCAGAAAAAGCTGCTACATGGGGATTGATTTCACAACCGCGGTATCCAAATAGATAGACTTGTTTGAAGTTCTCGATGGTGGGATGGGGGCATGTACACCCAAAAACAGTGACAGCAGCACAGACAGAACAGTATCAATGTGAAGAAGAGTGATAAATTGTGCATTGCCTCAGAGAAATGGAAGGAGAGACGTAAAGAAGGTTTAATGATCGTGGGAAGGAGAGGAATCTCCGACAACGGGTGTTTGAATCCTGATACATGAAACGCAGAGATGTGAGAGAACGGAATTTGAAGGTAAAACAATTAATTTCTTAGCAGGTGTCACTAAAAGGACAACGGAGAGAATACTTAGTGTCATGATTTGGTTTCGTACCGAGGTTGCTGTGGTCTCAATGCAAAATATAGTCAACTACGATCACAGCAACCACATAACAGCATGCTGGCAAGCAGCAAGAAGTATGCTAGCAGAGGAAATGCTCTGAAGAACAACAAATATACAATATCATTACTCAACGGACATTGAAAAACATGTGGGTACTGAGAATGAGCTGAATGTTTAACTTCGATGTCCTCAGAGGCTGTGGAGATTCTTTGAATGAGAATGTTGAAAACTGACATTGATGGATTTCCACAAAGCATCAAAGCCTCGGGGGACAGTACAGGATATTGTTGAAATGTATGCTTCAATAGCATTGTAGTTTAACATCGGTGACTTCACCAGCTACCCCACACAAGGCAGTAATCAGTACTGCAGATAATCACACATAATCCCAGTTCCCAGCCCCGGAATCAGAGAAACGGTGACGCAGCCGCTCAGGTCCAACCGGAAATGGGGATGGGAATGAGTGCATGGAGTTACTCTCTGGCTCCAGTCATGCAATAGGTGAGCGTTCCGTCCTTCTATGTTGGAATAGAGGCGCAAGAAATTCCGAGGTTGTAAGTGCGCCTGATTAAGAGAATATTTGTTCCCGTTTATACTGTCATAGGATCTATAGTGCATCTTGCCGTGACAGCTGAGTGGCACAACTGGAAAGTGTTGAGCTCTTAACTGTGCAGTGGGGGGTTAAAATCAAACTTTGCTATTTGGATCTGCGTTTCCGACACTGGCGGTGGCAGCTGCTTTTGCTCGCATCAGCTCAGAGTCAGTTTCCTCCTCACAGTAAAGATTTCAAACTAGAGAAGGTGGTGTTAGGGTGATATTGAACGAGGCAAAAGTGAGAATTACAGATACTGGAAACCAGAGTATAGATCAGAGTGGTGCTGGAAAAGCACAGCAGGTCAGGCAGCATCCGATGAGCAGGAAAATCGACGTTTTGGGAAAAAGCCCTTCATCAGGAATAGAGGCAGGAAACCACAAGGG
>NC_057716.1:112617122-112627393 GCF_004010195.1 Chiloscyllium plagiosum
TGAGGAAACTGGTGAAGTACACATTGCGGCCCTCGGGTTGAAGTGCTCCGAAGTGGAAGATGAGGTCTTCTTCCTCCAGGCGTCGGGTGGTGAAGGAGCGGCGGAGGAGGAGGCCCGGGACCTGCATGTCCTCAGGAGAGTTGGAGGGGAAGTTGAAATGTTGGACCACGGGGCGGTGGTGTTGATTGGTGCGGGTGTCCCAGAGATGTTCTCCGAAGTGCTCTGCGAGGAGGCAATATTTTAAACTAGTCATCCTTGGCGACTATGACATGGAACCGGTGATGGTTAAGTTCGATGTCTTAAACTTGGAATGCAAGCCTGACCTCAGGAACAGAGATCATGACTTTTATTTCCTGAAATCCTATTCATTCATGTCCCTTATGCAGGAGATTCTACCATCTTTACACAATCCTGTTACGTGTGATTCCAGGACCAGAAAAACATTAGCTGTCCTCTAAATCGAGAATCCCCACCGTGTGGGGAATCCGGCTATTCGGCCTTTCCAGTCCACACCATATCTCCGAAGCGCAACCCACTAGATCTCTATCCCAAAAGCCTGGATTTCCTATTGCAGATCCCTGTAACAGGCACATCTTTGTTCGGAGGGAAAAAAATAGCACAAACACGCAGATAATATGCAGACTGCACACAGACAGACACCCGAGGCTCGGATCAAAACCGGGTGCATCCAGTCAACAGTGAACTCAGGACGAAAAATAGTCATTGTCTTAACCAATGATCGCCACACGCTGTGGCGGAATGTGGAAAAAGAAAGCCTATTCACAACATGGAAAACTGTATTTGTATTTGTGTGGACACGATTTGATGCAATCGTTTACGCTGGATAGAAAAAAGGACACTGATACCACAGAGAGAGCAGGGCAATGTGTAAACTGCGGAAGGGATTCCACTGAAGTGGAAACCCATTTACTGAATCACACTGGGGAGAGGCCGTTCACCAGTCCCATGTGAAGGAAGGGATCACTGAGCAAAACAACCTCCGGAGCCACCAACAAGATTACATATCCCATCAGATTTTCGATTATGCTGTCAATGCTGCTGTTAATCCCAACCAGCTGCTGTTTCATAGCATCAATCATAAAGTCATACAGCGTAAAAAAAGGCCCGTCATTCCAACCAGTCCGTGTTGAACATACTGCCAAACTAATCTAGTCGCATCTGCCAGAACCTGTACCCGCGGAGGAGCGATAATGCCCTTGTAGTTCTATTACTATATTGTTAATCCAAGAGCCCAGGTAATATGTTGTGTACAAAGGAGTGAGATCCTGGCATCGCAGATGGTGAAGTTTGAATTCAATAAATACCTGGAATTGAAGAGTCTCATGATGACCTGACTCAGTTGTGGTGGAAATCCCTATCTGATCCACTCATGCCTGTTAGCGCAAGCGAACTGCCATAGTCATCTGCTCTATCCCACATGAGACATCAGATGCGTAATATCATGGTGGACTCTTAACTCTCATCTGTGAAATAGTTGAAGGACTAGGCATGAATGAATAGATTTTATATTAAAAAATTCCCTCTTTACCTTTCCCATTGTTGTACCGATCTAATTGTCATTTAAAAGTCACAAATGTATCCTCATCTATCACTTCCTCAGAAAGTGACTGGCACACATAAAGCACCCTGTCCTAACGCACAGAAATACCTCCCATGTCTTTTCTAAAATCGGTGCAAGGGATCAGAGTCGAGAGTGTGCTCTTTTAGATTAGATTACTTACAGAGTGGAAACAGGCCCTTCGGCCCAACAAGTCCACACCGACCCGACCCGGGAATTGAACCCGGGTCGCTGGCGTTGGGAGGCAGCGGTGCTAACCACTGTGCCACCGTGCCACCCACTTAGTCTGCTTTCAGTGTTTTCAATACCCTAAAATTGCTCCCTTAGATTTGCTATCCCTATGTCCTTCTCATATGTTTTCTCATATAGATCATTGATTTATATTTATTTGTAGTGGCCGGGATTTAGTAGTTTGCTGACCATACAACAATAAATCAATTGTTTTTACATGGTAATATTCTCGGAAGCAATGTTTTTATTGACTGCAAGTTTCGCTTGCTCACATCTCTGCGTATCATATGTCAGAATTCAAATCCAACCGTTCTCAGAGATTTCTCTCCCTCCAATGATCACTAACCGTCCTTTCCGTCCGCCCACACTCGCCCCCCACCCACATTTCATTAGTTTGAAGGTGCTGCCGTTGGACAGGGGTTTATTAAGTTAAAAATCACACAACACCAGGTTTTAGTCTTACAGGTTAATTGGAAGCTCTAGATTTTAGAGCGCTACTCCTTCATCTTGTGGTTGTTGAGCAATTTCCTTTTTCATTAAGGCATTTCAGAATCGAAAACTCACTCTCACATTGACACCACTCAGTCTGTGCTGCTGTGGTCATTGTTGCTGGGTGAATGTGTCCCAATCTGACGATCAGGACCTTCAAACTAGTTGATTCATTTGCATGCCACGGTTTTGAGATCTGTCTTCAAGTAGCAGCTTTTACTGGCATGACCAGAGATTATTGGAGCATACGGTTCAGGGAAATGATACACGGCAGTATAGGGAATAAGTGACTTTATTGGAAAAGACGGGTTAAGCACCTTTCTGCAATGGCCGAGTGCCACTATCACTGGGCTGCTACTTCAGACCCCGAGTTAATGTGCCCGGGATATAAGTGCGCACTCCAACCATTCTAGGTAGTAGAATTGGATTGTATTAAATATCGAGTACTACAAATGCAGTGACTCCGAAGCATTTTTGACCAATTGTTGAAAAAACAAAACCATTCTTACTTGGTCGGGCCGTTGTGATATGGTTCAGTATCAAGTGCCTGCTGGTCAATTAGGGATAGCATTAAATGCTACCAAACCAGCGACACACATTATCCTGTAAAATATTTTTTAATAATGTTCATTTGGCTCTAGCCAGTGTATTGCGTGCAGTTCTGCAATTCATATTATAGCGTGGAAGTGACCGCACTGGGAACGGTGCAGGAGACATTCGCTAGGATATTTTGCGGGCTGAAGAGGTCCAGTTATGAAGGGAGACTGGACAAACATGGGTTGTTTATCGCCGAGCAGAGGAGATTGTGAGAAGACATGATTGAGATGTACAAAATAATGAGGGATATTGATAGAAAGAAACTTTTCCTACAGATGGACAGATCGAACATTGGTGGGGCAGAGGTTTCAGGAAAAAGCAGCAAGGTTTCAATAGCTTTATCAGCTAGCGTGTGGCTGGAATTTGGAATGCACTGTCCGTAAGGGTCAAAGAGACAGAAATCCTCATAACCTGAAGAAATATCCAGATATGAATTGGTGATGCAAAGACATATAAGGCTATGGGCTAAACGATGGAAAATTTGATTCAGGTCGTTAAGTATTTAGAACGTAGAACAATACAGTGCAGAATAGGCCTTTCAGCCCCTAATGTTGCACCGACCTATGATCTATGCTCCGCTCGTCCCCCTACACTATCCCAAAATCATCACAGGATGATTAAATCTCTCTAATGTGGCTGAGTTGACTACATTAGCAGGTAGGGCATTCTGCGCCCTTACAACTCTCAGAGTAAAGAACTGTGCCTCTCTCATCTGTCAAATCTATCACTCCTCAATTTGCTGTTATGCCCCCTCATACACGCTGACGTCATCATCCTAGAAAAAAAGATTTCTACTAACTACCCTATCTAGTCCTCTGATCATCTTGTATGTCTCCATCCCCTCTTAGCCTTCTTCTTGCCAAATGAGAGCAGGTTCAAATCTTTCAGCCTTTACTCAGAAGACCTTCCCTCCAGACCAGGCAACATCCTGGCAAATCTTCTGTTCACCTTTTCCATTGCTTCCACATCCTGCACGGAAATATGGGGCAAAAAACTGTACACAATATTCCAAGTGTGGCTGCACCAGCGTTTTGTATACTTGCCGCATGATATGGCGGCTCCAGAACTCAATCCGTCGACAAATGAAACCTAACACATCGTATGCCTTCTTTACAGCACTATCCACCTGAGTGGCAACTTTCAGGGATCTATATACATGGACTCGAAGATCCCTCTGCACATCTACACTACCAAGAATCTTTCCATTGACCCAATACTCTGCCTTCCTGTTATCCTTCTCAAAGTGCATCACCTCACCTTTAGCTGCATTGAACTCCATTTACCAACTCTCAGCCCAATTCTGCAGTTTATGAAAGTCCCCCTGCTCTCCACACTCTCCACTACTCCACCAACGTTCATAGCGTCTGGAAACTTACTAATCTATCCACCTATGCCTGCGTCTAAGTCATTTATAAAAATGACAGACAGCAGTGTTCCCAAAACAGATCCAGCTGTTTTTGGCAAAAGCGGCCACAACAGGCTGAAGGACTTCCTTCGACGTTGTTTTCCTCGGAAGGATCGTGGTTAGTGTCCCCGCCTGTCACAGGGTTTAAATCCCAGCAGCGGGCATTGTAAATATTTTAAAACAGTCGCTCTGTTCCCCAGTGATGTTTGTCGTTCCATTCTCGGTTGGAAATGTCACAGAACGTACAGTGCTCTCTGAGTCAGTGTGGGGAAGGACTGCATCTCCTGAGGAGAGAGAATGTAGGTGAAAGTGCAAACACGTGACTTCTGCAAGCTTCACACAGTGTCCGTGTTGGAATGAAAACCATTTGATAGACTTATTCCAGATTGAAATGTTTACTGGAAGCATGAAGCTGAGGGAGAAACATGGTAAAGCGATTCAGATCTGAGTGCAGAAACATTTCCTGCAGCAGTAATGAGGTTGCACAACAAAGAGTCGCGTTTGGATGCTTTGAATTCGGGTTGATGGGCGTAGCTTGCTTTCACTAGGCTGAGTTACGAGGTCATAAAGCCAGTAAAATGAGAGACATGGTGCTTATTGTGATGGTACATTTGCTCAGTGGTTAGCACTTCTGTTCGTTCTGCAGGTTCGGTGGATTGGCCATGTTAAATTGCCCTTTCGTGTACAGGGAGCGAATTCAATAAGTTAAGTTGATTAGCCATGGATAATGCGGGGATAATGTCAGCAGTAACACGATGCTAGATTTTACTCCAGTGGGTTGATTTGAAATCACATGCCAGAGGGTTGTCCCTTTTTCAGGTGAAATATACGGGGATCGAGAGAGGGGATATGTCTGGTTGAGATACTCTTCTGTCACTCAGAGAATCCGTTTCCAAAACATTTCGAAAGGCACATTTAGAGATACACAAGCAGTGAGTTTCACTAGTAGAGAGACAGCCTGTGCCGGGGTATAAGTGTCAAGGTGGGGTGTGGAGGATGGAAAGTGCGAGGAATGCAATATCTAATTTGGATGACTTTAAATGTAAAGAAATATTGTGAACGGGTGCAGCTGAATAAGATTCGGCCGAAAAAACCAACGATTTTGAAAAATTTGCATTAATATTCCACATGAAGCATTATCATTGGAACTTAGCAGATGTGATTGATTGTCAAGGAAAGACATTCCATAATGAATAGGAAGTGACCCGTCGTTTGGAGATCGATTTCCTGCTTTAATCACATGCCTTAAAGATTTGAGGACAATCACCACGATGTTGGGTTCATTTGATACCCACTGAAATCGGCTAATGTAACTGAGCACCAAAACGGGCATTTTGTTTTTGCAGTTTAATCTTGTATTTTTATCATCCGTGTTTCGTTTAAGCTGAAATAAATTCGAAGTGAAATTTATTATATCTTTAAACGTTCCAATGATATATATCCAATTCACTTCCGGTCATTGCACTACACAGAGTGAGGTTGCAGCAAAAATAATAAAATGAAACGAAAAAAACAACATTTCCAGGAATGTTACCCAGCTCAGGTTCAGCCATAGGAGAAAGGCCATCGAGCTATAATATGACCTTCACTTCTCTCTTCATATATGCTTCTTCACGTGCGAGAGAATCTGACTGAATAAATTATGAGTCGAGGAGAAATGTGCGTGTGAATGTGACGGGCATTTCTTGTTCGAAGGTTAATTCTGAGACAGTTCTCACTCGGAATGAATTAAGGATAGCTGTTCCTTCCAGGGACCACGTTGATTTCTTGGATTTTACTTGTATTATTCCACTGAAAGCAGGAACATAATGGTATGGGTTCGATTCTGCTCAGGGAATTTCTCATCCCGCCCTTCACCATACATACTCTTGATGTATCACATGTCAGCCCGTTTTGCCAGTCTATTAAGTGGCCAAGAGCTTAAAGTGGTGGTTTAGTAGTTAATTGAGTACGTGTGGTTTCGAATCCTACTCGGCATTCTCCTTCCATTAAACACAGATGTGGTTTTCCTTTGTGGTTCTTCTATTCTTTGGTTGACATGGGATGGAGAACGTTGCTCTTGTATGGGAGGTTAACGAATAATTGAAACCACATCAAAGTCGAAATAAAGCATTTCGGTTCTGTTGTAAGTTAAATTGGGATAATGAAAGTCAATGCAACTTTTCTTTCCTCCTTTCATTCCATCTTGGCTTTCCAGGAATTTACATCGAATGAAGGAGAATCAAATAAGGAGAAAACGGGAGCAATAATTTATCCGGTGGGATTGTGAATTACTGTTTTAACGTAACACTCGTCACTGACCAGTATTTCAAACGGTCAATTGGAATTGGAACCACAGAAAACTTCTGCAATGAAACTAACTTTTCATTCTTCCACAACCTCTTGCTGTGTGTGAATCAAACCGCGAACCATCCTCCAGCGTGATCACAAAGTTGCCAACAATATAAGGTTCACCAATTTTCTTTAACAATCACAGCTTCTGCATTTATCCATTTGTGATGTGTCCATTGTCATTTGTTGCCTCCAGGTGTTGAAGATCTTATACCCCTCAAGAGGGGCCTTTTGGTTCGAGATCGGTCAAAAGAATTAACGAATGCGGTCTGTTCAAAAAGCATGTGTCATTAGTTTATTGAATTAAGGTACCTTTAAGCAATTCTATCCAGCAACACAGGAGTTAGAGCTTCTGTGTTTGTTGGTGAAATTGCACAGTTATATTTGAAAATTAGGCATTATTTACACTTTCTTTGAGAAATACTACAGCCTTAATAACACCAAAGACTAATCATATATAATATCGTGACGTGATTTGCAGCAAGTTAATCCAATGATAATTCCTAGGAAAGAGTTCTTAATTACAAAAACGTCCACTCAACTGTAATATGGAGGCAAGCTTAACAACATGTTAATCCAATGGTAATTCCTTGGAAAAGAAATCTTATTTACATAAATTGTCATGCCATGGCAAGCGTTCAAGGTTATTTCAAATGGTCAATTAATGTGTCAATATTCATTTTATGCAAACTCTGTTGTTCTCTTACCTTAGAATTTCAGCTTAATTTTGCACATCACCAGTCCAATTTCACAGGGTTCAATCACTATTCTCAGCCAAATCATTATTATCTTTTAAATTGAAAAAAAAAACATTTTGTGTTAAGCCAAAATCCACATATGCTTATTGCTTCAAGCAATAAACTAAATTCAAATTTAAATCCTCATCTTCCCCCTTTGGACATTCTATGACAACATCATAAACGCATGGAACAAATCATTCCAATTCGATGACAGTAAAAGGCTGCATTACTTCCTCTTCCTTCGAAGGGGAACCAAGGGCAGGCAATGGTGTTTCCTCATCTTCA
Organism: Chiloscyllium plagiosum; assembly: GCF_004010195.1. Lineage (NCBI taxonomy): Eukaryota > Metazoa > Chordata > Chondrichthyes > Orectolobiformes > Hemiscylliidae > Chiloscyllium > Chiloscyllium plagiosum. The sequence continues at coordinate 112,624,780 of NC_057716.1, forward strand.
TCTAAGTGGAGAAGAAGCATTTTCTGGGTGGACCAATATTGTCAGTAGAAATTAATATTTTAGCAATAATACACTTCACTACCGCAATACCAACAAAACGACCAATTAAAACTATAGCATCATACATAGCCGTATTAATTAGCCAGTTGCACATTTCTTCTTCATGAGCTTATGAAGCTCGTTCCTGTTCTGTTTGATCAGTTTGAAAAACCTTCTCCATCACTTCTTCCTATCCCTTCGGAATTCTAAACTTATCAATAAAATAAGGTGTTAGACCAAATGATGCAGTAGTGGAGGTCGGCCATTCAGACCTTCGAGTCTGCTCCAACATTCAATGAACTCATGGCTGATATGATAATCTTCAACTCCATTCTCCTGCATTGCTTCGACAAAGCTTCATCGTCTTTCGGATTAAATATCTGTCTGGCACAGTTTGAAAATACGCAACAACTCAGCCTCAACAGCGGTTTCGGGAAAGAGTTCCACAGATTCACTGGCCCCTGAGCAAAGAAATTACTCTTCATTTCCGAATTAAGTAGGCAATATCAAATTCTGAGATTATGTCCTCTGGTGCTCTCCTCACACCAGAGGGAAACCACATGTCTGTATCTACCCTGTCCAAATTCCATGAATATTTAACGTTTATAAATGTTATTACGTGATTATAGAGCTCTCTCTCCTCCCCCACTCCCTGCCTCCTTTGCTTCAAGGAGATTAATCCCAGCCTAAACAATCTTTCCAAGAAGCTCCATTTTACTCAATGTTGGCAACATGTTCGTAAATAGCTGCTGTCTCTTGCAGTATCCTTGCATATTGTGAAGGCAGGTAGAGATATTTCTGAGAGGCAACAGTTGAAATTTCAGGCAAGACGGGAATTGGAGCTTGAAATCAGATAAGGATATGAATCGGATTGGTCCACACAAGGACTAAATACCGTAATGAGAACTCCAACAAATGAGAATCTAATCATATCCCATTGACATTCAGTGGCTTTACTGTAACCTAACCCTCATTTAATCGTCAGCAGAGCTAGTATTTAGGAACATAGAACATAGAAGAATACAGCGCAGTAGAGGCCCTTTGGCCCTCGATGTTGCGCCGATCCAAGCCCACCTAACCTATACTAACCCACTATCCTCCATATACCTATCCAATGCCCGCTTAAATGCCCACAAAGAGGGAGAGTCCACCACTGCTAACCTTACAGCCTGTTTTATACTGTATTTCAATGTCCTTCCTACCGAAGTGCATCACCTCACACTGCTCTGCATTAATCCTCATCTGCCATAAACCTGAAAACTACACCAATGTGTCACTGTCCTGTTGGAGTTCCACACTGTCCATCACAAACATTATAATTCTTCCAGGTTTAGTATCTGCATATTTTGAAATTGTCCTACAGTCACACACCACACAGAAATACCGATTCACTCACTATTGTGAGGAAGTGCACTATTCACACACTCCCTGAGGACAGACTTAAATACTGACACCCACCAGACAAAGCAAGTGAAATGCTGACAAGGTCACCCTGGAGCAAGAGAAATACCGACAGACATTCCATGTCTGTATTAGTTTCTGCGTATTAATGAGTTTCTCTAAATCTCTGTATCAGTGTGTGTGTGTATATCTGTGTGTGTCTGCGTGGGACGAGTCTGGCAGTCACTATGGTGCTTACAGTGATGTAATATCCACCTGACACGAGTTCTGAGGAAGGGTCACTCGACCTAAAACGTTAACTTTCATTTCTGTCCACAGATGCTGCCAGACCTGCTGAGCTTTATTTTGCTGTCAGTCTCTGCTCGTCTCCCCCCAGCACTGTACAGCTTGGAGTGGAGGGTAAAAATCATCAGAGATTCAGTTTACGAGGGACAGAGGGAGGGCAGCAGCTCACAGCATCATCAACAAACACACACACACACACACAAACACACAGACAGTCACAGGCACACAGACACACACACACTCAGAGAAATAGACACATAACATGTGCAGAGAGATAGATACACACAGAGGGGCACACAGATATACATATAAACGCACACAAATAGACAAGTGCGGACAGAAATGCGCAGATACATGCTTGGACATACAAACACACTTGGAGTCAGAGAGTTACACTGAGTGTTTGTAAACAGACCTATCGGCCCATACAGTCCATGCGGATGATAATCTCAATCTAAGCCAGTCCCACTTGCATGTGCTTGGATCATATTTTCCCAAACCTTCCCTTATACTTGCACTTAATCAAATGTCTTTTAAACGTTGTAACTTTACCCACACCCATCACTTCTCAGGACGTTCGTTCCATACACGAACCAAATGATGTGTAATCACAACGCACTTCATGGGCACTGATCAGGGGTACACGAGAACTCAGTGGGAAGCTTGGGAAGTAAGTGCTGGGAATCTTGATGACATGTACTTATCATCAACAGCCGAAGGAATAATGCAGGAAGACATGAGGCTGATTTACGTGGTGCCATTATTATACAAATTGGGATGGAAAAGGCAGGGAACAACAGACCGGTGAGCATGACATCGGTGGTGGGCAAGATGTTGGAGAGAATCCTGAGGGACAGGATGTACATGTATTTGGAAAGGCAAGGACTGA
>NC_057716.1:112629833-112651872 GCF_004010195.1 Chiloscyllium plagiosum
AAAAAAAACACCGCTGCCCGCTACCGGTCAGTACTTTTAAAACCAAACGGTCTTACCTTCGCTGTTGCTCGCACTGGAAATGACCGACGGCTTCGAAGGGTGAGTATAAATACTCACCGCTTTCCTTCCCGGCTGCCCCTCTGGTGTCGTCACTTCCCCCTGGTGCTCCCGCTCTTTCTGTGAAGAGAGAGTGAAAGAGAAAAAAAAACACCGCTGCCCGCTACCGGTAAGTACTTTTAAAACCAAACGGTCTTACCTTCGCTGCTGAGGAACAACGGACTGAGACTGGCTATATAATCACTTTGACAACAGAGACGTGTGCTTTGGTACATATTTTTGTTTACAATTCAACTCTTGCCTCTGTGAAGCCTGCATAGTTTGCAAGCCACAACTGAGATGTGGAACAGAACTCTCTCCATTTGCCTAGATGGGTGTGGCTTCGATTACACTTAAAGAACTGGACACTCTCCACGACAATGCAGTCACTTAATTGTACACTCTTCAATACCTGAGTATTCATTCCCATCACTGCGAAAGCACAATTGCAGCAGAGTGCACCAACTACAAGATGCACTGGAGTTAAGTCATCCTGGCATTTTTGACAGGCCCTTCAAAGCTCAACATCCATAACGATGATGCATTGAAACGCCACCATTGGCAAGTTACCCACCAAGGCACATAGCACCCTGACTTGGAGAGGTATCAGTGATAAACTCATTGAGTCGTGAAGCGGTCTTGATGGGCGAAGTTGTATACTACAGCCCCCATCTGTTATCTTACAATTTTAAAAATTGTTGATTCATGCAGTGACCAGACTTGTGCTCAGTCCTTTTGCTGTTCCCTAAATTGCAAAAGTTCTACTATTCTACACAGCCTGTGGTCGACAACAGCAAATAGCCAAAAACCCTTGAATCAACTGATTCACCTCAAGATTAGAGTGGTGCTGGAGAGGCACAGCCCGTCCAGCAACATCTGAGGAGCAGGAAAAATCGACGTTTCAGGCAAAAGCCCTTCTTCACGAATGAGACTGGAAGCCTATGAGGTGGAGAGGTAAATGGGAGGGTATTGGGCTGTGGAGAAGGTAGTTGAGAGTACAGTAGGTGGATGGAGGAGGGGATGAAGGTGATATGTCACAGAAGAAAGTGGGGCAGATAGGTGGGGTGAAGATACACAGGTGGGACAGGTCAGCAGGACGGTGTTGAGCTGGAAGGTTGGAACTGAGGTAAGGTGGGAGGAATGGGAATGAGAAAACTGATGAAGTGCACGTTGATGCCATGGGGTTGAAGGGTCCCAAGGCAGAGGTTGAGGGTTTCTTCATCCAGGCATCGCGTGTTGAGGCAGTGACGATGGAAGAGGCCCAGGACCTGTATTTCCTCGGGAGAGTGGGGGGGGGGGGGGGGGGGAGGGGGAAAGCTGAAATGTTTGGCCAAGAAGCAATGTGATTGATTCTTGCGGGTATCCTGGAGATGTTCTCTGAAGTGCTCTATGAGAAGACATCCGGTCTCCCCAATGTAAAGGAGACGGCATCAGGAGCAACGGACGTAATAAATGATATGTGTGGAAGTGCAGGTGATACTTTGATGGATGTGGAAGACTCCATTGGCGCCTTGGACGAGGTGAGGGGGAAGATATGGTTGCAGGTTTTGCAATTCCTACGGTGGCAGGGGAAGGTGCCGAGCGGGAAGGGTGGATCATTTGAGGTCGTGGAATTGACTAGGTAGTTGCGGGGGGAATGGTCTTTAGGTAAAGTGGATAGGCGTGTTGAGCGACATATATCCCTGGTGGTGGGGTCCGTTTAGATGTGGTGAATCTGTTAGCGAATTATGTGATTTATGCGGTTGTTGGTGGGATGGAAAGTTAGGACCGGGGTTCTGTCCTTTTTGTGGTTGGAGGTGTGGGGTTCGTGGGCCCAGGTGCGGGACATGGATCAGATGTACTGGAGGGCATTTCAACCCCATGGGAGGGGAAGTTCTGGTCTTCAAAGAAGAAGGGGAGCTGGTGAGTTCTGTGTTGTAACTGGTCCTTTGGGAGCAGATGGGTGGAGGCAGAGGAATTGGGAATACAGGGTAGCATTTCTGCAGGAGGTGGGGTGGGTGGAGGTGTAATACAGATAACTTTGGAAATCAATGGGCTCGTAAGCAAATGTCAGTAACACTGACATCCTGGGATATTTTTCCCTCCCAACCCCTATCCACTTTGAAATAAGAGAGTTCCATTCAAAAATACCTATTCAAGTCCACGCCCTCCAACGACCCACCCTCCCATCCCAGTACCTTCCTCTGCCACTGCAGGAATTTCAAAACCTGCACCCACAGCGCCCCCCCAGCCTCTGTCCAATGCCCCAAAGGAGCCTGCCACATCCAACAAAGTTTCAACTGCACTACCACACATGTCATTTGTTGTATCCATAGCTCCCGGTGTGGTCACCGCTATATTAGGGCTACCTGACACATTCTCGAAGAATGCTTCAGAGAACATCACCAGCACACCCACAACAACCAAACGCAACGCCTCGTGACCGAACACTTCCACTCCCCCCACATTACCGAGGAGGCCATGCAGGTTCTGGGCCTCCTCCACTGCTACTCCCTCACCACCCGACGCCTGGCGTAGGAACGCCTCATCTTCTGCCTCGGGACCCTATAACTCCACGGCATCAATGAGGATTTCACCAGTTTCCTCATTACCGCCCCCTCCCACTTTATTCTATTTCCAATCTTCCAGATTGGGACCGTCTTACTGACCTGTCCTAGTTGTCTATCTTTTATCCCACCTATCCGCTCCACCCTTTTCTCTGATCTATCATCTTGGTCCCCACCTCCATCCACCTATTGCACTCTTAACTAAATTCTCCCCAGCGCCACCCCTTCCTATTTATCTCTCAAATCTCGAGGCTCCTAGCCTTATTTCTAAAGAAGGGCTTTTGCCCAAAGGGTGAATATTTCCTGCAGCTCGGATGCTGTTTGACTGCTGTGCTTCCTCAGTCCCACTCTATTCTTGACTCTGATCTCCAGCATCTGCAGTTAGCCCTTCTATCCAACTATTCCCCTGTTAGCGATCGTGAATGTCCACTCCAAGATCTCTGTCCATCTACACCACACAGAATACTCACTGTTATTGTTCCTTCTCCAAAACTTCATTAACACTCATTGGTCTGGATTCAATTCCATTCGCCATTTTACCTTTCCACCTGATTGATGCATCCCTGCAGTCCCTGGCTTTCTTCGTCACCGTCAAATACACGCCAAATGGTTGCATTATCAACAAACGTCTAAATCATGGCTCCTACAACTAAGGCTAAATCATTGATCTACATCAGAAAACAGTGGAACACCATTGGAAACAGCCATCCAAATATGCTTCATTGCTGGTTGGGATTAACAGCTGCAATAATAGCAGAATCGATCCCCTGCTGTCATTTGTAAACCTGCTGGTGATTCTGCAAGTTGGTCTCCTGAGGGATCACTTCTCACATAGGGGAGTGGTGAATGACTTGTGCGCATTATGACTTTGCAAGTGAGTTTACACCTCAGCGGGAAATTGAATCCCATCTTGCAGTCATCCTATGGACCTGACTTCTTGGCGACATGGGTTTCCTTGTTTCTATTTCGTTTGGATAATCAGTTGAATTCGAGTTCACACGGACACAATTCCGATTTTCCCCGACGTCCATGTATTTTTATTCTTCGTTATTCTCCCACGGAATGTGACTATCATTGGTCTGAAGAACATTTGTTGTTCATTCTTAATTCCCCTTGAACTGAGTCAGAGAGCACTTATGGGTGAACCGCTCTGTTGTGGGTCTAGAGCCACATGTTGGCAGGGCTCGTTATGGTCAACAGATTTCCCTTTCAAAGGGACATGGATGAATGAGTTTTCAGGAAATTAAAGTTATCGTCTCTGTTTCTGAGATTGGGTTTATTTTCCATATTTTATTCATGCATTTAAAAAACAGCAGCTGCCATGTTCCAGTGTCCAAAGATTACTAGCCCAATATATCGCCACTGCTGCATTTCTCCATTCAAAGAATGACATTGTCAATTCAGATGATCCAAAATGGAGAGAGAATAGGACGCGTTTCTGTGTTGGAATGGAAGAAATGTACGCTGGATTGGAGTGTTTACTGGAGCAAGAGACTGATGTGGGGAGAATGTGAGCAAACACAACTCTTACTGTCAAAGTAACCAAACACTGCTTGTTAAGGAAATTTTCATACGCTGCTTTCAATGCATCGACCTCTCACTTAAGGGTCCAGTACGCTTCCTCTGAGCCAATCTTCAGTGCGGGTTAGTGCTGCTGCAGAATCTTAATAATATAGTAAATGGAGACCAATATGCCCTTCCACACCGCCTTTGACCAGCAGCACTCCATGCCTCAGCATTTCACGTGCTTCTATCCCGTCATAGACGTACTGCGCCTTTACCAATCACGTTACGGGTGCCACAGAATAGCTCCACGTGCTCATTTCCACCCCCACTTCCGATTTGGTATTCACGGCTGCGCCACTCGGTTTAACCGATACCAAGAATCGGAGAGGCATTCAATGTTATGAATGAAGTGATTTGAAAAGGAGTTAGGATAGTTAAGTCATTTTTATTGAGAAATACAGATACTCCATTCCAAGTGCGGATTATTAATACCTGTCCTTCCATTCTCAACGGGAAATGTCACAGGAAGAACTATGCTGTCTGAATCTGCGTGGGGGAGTACCATTGCTCCCGGGGAGACAGACTGACAGTGATGCAAACACGTGACTTCTGTAAGCTGTACCTCGTGTCGGTGTTGGAATGAAAATCATTAGGTAGTTTTGTTCCGTAGTGAGGTGTTTACTTATAGCAGGAAGCTCAGGAAGATATACATTTTACTGCCCTTTCCCCACTAGCCCATACCACTGAATACCAGCTCTATACAGGAACATTTCTCTCGATACATCCTCCTCCAATCCTCCTTGACCCCCAGCACTTCCCCATATGGCACTATTCCACGAAACCTCAGAAGATGTAATGTTGCTCGTTTACGATGTCTCTCCTCACTGTGTAAGGTTCCAGTGATTTATCTGCCACTCGCTCAATTTAGCAAACTATATTTCGTGCTCACAATATCACCTCAGTCTAGACTGGAGAGAGAAAAACAGAGTGGATGACAAATTTGAGTAAACCTACGTTCTGTCTGCAAGCAAAAAAGACCCTGATCTTCCAGGTTCCTGTCACTGCAACATCCCACTGTGTTCCCATGACTTCATTTCAGACTCTGGTCTGCTGCAGAACTCCCACATACTACAGCACAAGTTGGACGATCGGCACGTCATTTTCTACTGAGACACCGTGCAACCTTCAGGACCCAACGTCGGGTTCAGTCATTTTAAACCCTGTCCATCTTCTTTCACGTTGCTGCCCCATCTACACGTACCAACAGTTCCAAAGGTATATCATTACTCTGGAAAATCTCTCTCCCAGATGCACTTGACTTGCTGATTTTGTTCAGACATTTCTGTTTTCTTTTGGAGGACTTGTTCTGTTCTGATCGCCAGACTTCAGGAAGCGTGTGTTTGCACGGGAGGGTGGTCAGAGGAGATTTACCAAGGTGTTGCCAGGGCTCGACCATTCCCACTGCGAAGATAGGTGGAAGTGAGGGCTGCAGGTGCTGGAGCTCAGAGTCGAGAGTGTAGTGCTGGCAAAGCACAGCAGGTCAAGCAGCATCTGAGGAGCAGGAGAAGCAATGTTTCTGGCACAAACCACCTGATGCGTGGAGGAAAAACATCTCATTTTCCACCGTCGGACCATGCAACCAATGTGTACTTGAACAGCTTCCTTATTTCACTTCCTTCCACATTATACCAGTTGCAAGCCTCAAACTCGGCACTGCTCTCGTGACCCGACGATGAAACACCCCTCTGAACTATCACCTTCTCCCTCACCTTCATCCACCTGTCGCTTTCCCAGATACTTTACCACCAACAGAACTCCCCTCCCACTTATATCTCAACCCCGAACTACAAACCTCATTTCTGATATAGGGCTCATGCCCGGCACGTCGATTTTCCTGCTCCACAGATGCTGCCTGACATGCTGTGCTTTTACAGTAGTACGCTGTCGCCACTACAAAGATAGATGAGCTCGGCTTGGGCTCTTTATCTGACAGTGGGGAAAGCTGAGATAGGAACTGATTAACGTGCACAGAAAGGGGATAGATATATGTGATAGGAATAAATTTCTTACGGGAAGGGTTAATAACCAGGGATATAGCAAGAGAGAGGATATTCAGAGAAGATTTAGGAAGAATGCTTTCATCCTGAGAGTGTTGTTTGTCTGGAACTCACTATTTGAACGTGTGGAAAAGCTAATAGTCATCAGAACATTTCCGGAGTATTTAGCCAAACACTTGAGGAGCTAGCCCTTAATGACGAGGTACTGGAAAGTGGGGCAAGGATAAACAGATGTTCGATGAAAGACTTGAAACCGTATCTTTGAGTGCAGCAAAACGGAGGCTAGCGCACCTCTGTGGCGAATTAAAGATGTTTTAGACTTCCACTGCGTTGTTAAGTTTGCGATTCAAACATTGTTTGTATGAGCCCCAACAGATTCGGAGTTTAGAACATACAACAATACAGCACAGAATAGGTCCTTCGCCCCTCGATGTTGCACCGACCTGTGAACTATTCTCACTGCGTCTCACTACATTATCCTAAAATTATCCATGTGCTTATCAACTTATTTCACATTTCAGCTGAATCAACGATTGTTCTACTGATTCATCGTCAATTCCACTCATCTGGAAGTCTCGTCCCTGCTACTGACCAAAGGACATTCCTCATCTTCTTGGGGGTGAGCTTTGAGGGAATCGTATCATTTGAAACATGATCAGACCAGAATCGGCTGCTCATTCACAAAACCCACTGCAAAAGCCCACTGTCTCTAAACACATTTCCCACCCACAGTTGCACAGAGTTTTTCGCTTTATTCACTGTCTATTTCCCATTGGGTGACAGATTGATGTGGGAAAAGATATTGATGTGTTTGGACAGACAAAATGATACCAAATGACGGGGTAGCGCCGGCGGGTGAAATTGCCTCCTCTTGCTCCTCCCCCTGTCTGTGCTGCTTCTGACAGAAGAAATTAAACAATAACATTATGGGGACACTGTGAATGTACACCACTGAATATCAAGGACCTCCCCTTTATCCCACTGCTCTCACAGCTGGAATACACAGCTCCTGTTGTAGCTTTAGATCAGACAGTGAAGGATTCTCCCAGGCGCTCTGTCAGACTGCATGCTCCTTCACACAGGTTTCCAACTGGGCACATGGAGCAAACTGCCGTGTGGATATTAGGGATTCAGGGACAGATTTCCCCTTTGCTGGATTAGAGCTCTGGCCACGTAAATAAACATGAATGTAAGTGATTCTGTATCTTATTATGAATTCTTATCATTTTACAATTTAAATTGAAATTCAATTTACTCTTGTTTAACTTCCTTATTTCTTTAGTATTCATGAAAACTGTTCAACATGACCTCGGATGTAGGAATGGTGAAAATTGATGATGAGTGCAGTATGTTTCATGTTGTCTGCATGAACATTCAGAAGGAAGTTAGTGAAGTGTCTTTGAATCAAATTCTGTGCCGAGTTGAAGCCAACCGAATGAAAAGCCCTGTGACAGCGATAATGTAACATTGTCTGTAAACAGGACAGTGACCCACGGAAACGTAGCTTTCAATCAAGTCTAATTTGCACAACATTTTTATATGTCCCTTTCCTGAGCCTGGTGCTCCAATACTCACAGGTCCGTTGCTCCTCCTCTGCATTAACTTTAATTTCAGGATTACAACAAAAGTAGAACAATTTGGTCGAAGGTCCCAGAGGTGCAAATGGCGCACGTTACAGGTTGGCGCTCTGCTGCTCCCGTGGAATAATTCATCATCACTTAACAACGTATGAAATACGGCAGCTGTAATTTCAATTATTATCTGAAGCTGCTTTTCCTGATGTTGATCAGGGATCATTGGAGCACTAAACTGAAGTGTATTTGAAAAATAACGTCGAATAAAGCACCATTTATTGTAAACCTCCAGCTTCTGATTTGTGGGATTGTTCTGTATTTGGGAAATGTGTCAATTATCAGCCGTAAAGTTGTCCATGTTCCCCGGGCGATTATCCATCTGTGGATCAAGAAACAGGTAATGTTTTAGCATGATGGCATTTTTCAAATCATTGACCCTCCACTGTATTCCATTCTTGGAAAGGCTGTTAAACTCCTTTCATATTATCCTATTTGCTGCAAACTCGCACAGTTCATTAAACTATTCGAGAGGAATTTGATTTATCTCTTTGGGTAGATTGAATGTTGCCGGTGAATCTGGTAAAGTCATAACAAATAGTTTTGCTGTTTTGCAGAACAGAGCTTCCACCAGGAATAAGGACGGGTATTTTTGCTGCGTTTTTCGAGCGGAGGTTAGTGAGTATTAAACGGACTCAGTTCCATTCCTGGTCATTGTGACAAAATGTTCAAGGCAACAGATGGCAATGATGGTAATGCTTGACATCTTCATGGCCATTCCTACTCATTAGAATCACCATTGTATTACAGCTCAGGTGGGTAGGAGAGATGATGATGGCAACCTGAGACAGTGCGGCAATTAATCCCACGTTGTTAGTCTCACTCTATACCATAACCCAGTTAGCCAGCGGACTGAGCTAACTGGCTTCCGTTTACTGCAAAGCTGTAACATACAGATCAGTATATTAACAATTTGTAGTAGTTCACGTATAATCAGCCGTGACACTTTTCAACACCACCAGCTCTTCTTATACTTAACTTATTCACTTGCAGGTGTTATACAATTTCATTCCAATGAACGCTAAAGAATTCGTGAGTGTGCCACTTTTGCATCCCATCCAGGCAGCCCAGAATCCCTGTCCCTGTTAAATTCGCTCCTTGTGTGTCTGCATGTGGCGTTTCAAATATTCTGGAATCAGCTTCTAATTTTTTTTCTTTTGGAAAAATCGACTCCGATTTCAATAACTCTCAGAATTAAAAGTACCGGCTGTAAACTTATTTGTCGTCCCTCGCTGGTTTTGAAGCTCTAACCTTTAGTTATACACTCACCTCCACGAGGGAATTTCCCTCCTATTTACCCTTACCAACGTCACATCAGCTGAAAAACCTCCATTAAGACACAACTCAGTTATTCCAGATTTGTCCCGCTTATTCTTCATCTATCCCACCATCCCATTGAACCCCTTAATTTCTTTTCTCTTGGCTTTATCTCCCAGCAAATCTCATTTCCGTCGTCTCGAACGATTTTGTATCAAGGGAAGTCTCACCATATCCTTCCTAAAAATATTCCAACCTCAACCCCCGTGTATTTCATCATGTCTTTATATCCCAGTAAATTCCGTCCTGAGAAATGGTGCTGGGTCTAATTCAACGCATGAAAACTTACCACTATGCTTTCTAATCCCATTGCCGGTACGGGAAAGATGTGGGCTATTTCACTGACAGCTGAATCGGTTGGCTGCAGCAACACTGGTTCAAATCGCAGTCACATAGGTGAAAGTTGTGCTCATTTTAGTTTGTTCTCAACGTATGCTGAAGTAACACAGTGAGGAATCAATTAATATTTTAAGACATACATAAGGGGGCGTGTTAAGTGTGAGGTTATGAGATCAGGGTAGTTTTGATTAACGTAGAACAGAGATTGTTCAAATCTCAGGCACATGAGATTGACAGCGAGCGATGTTGAGCGAAATAGACTGTCTTGGCAAATACCAGTGTTATGAAGTTGTGGGTGTAATGTACATTAAAGGGTGCTGAAATTTCTGGCGAGCACAAGGAGTCCAGAACAAGGTAACAACGCAACATTTGGTTGAAACAACTAACAGCTTTGTTACATGGATAAAAAAACAAATTCGAATTCGACTAATCAGTTTAAATTATGCCCCAATCAAGTTTGAATATGGTATAGTAGCAATGTTAAAATCAGTGAAACGATCCGACGGTTTGTGGAACAAATATCAGACATGTTCAACCGTTACCCAGAGTGGCAAAGAACAGCAAAGAGAGCAGCTAAAAGACCAAAAGATGTCGGATGCCAGTAAGATCTCCGAGAGGTGCATATCTGGAGAAATAGATTGCATAGAAAAAAGCATCGACACCGACCTGGAGAAAAAATCTACAGAGGAAGATACCAAGAGAAGATTCGACAACTGGCTGGTTTTAAAATTTGAATATTTTTGTAAATATTAATGGGGTCGGGGGTTTTCAGACCAGTATTGTGGAGCAGAAGGTTAAAGACAGCTTTAGAGAAAGGAGTTGTATGTAGTTGTAAGTTGATTATGCTCTGTAAAATGTGAAAAAGTAATAAAGTTGTTATTTTTAACTTTGAATACTAATATTTGCCATAGTTCTTTGCCTCTTGAATTTTAACAGAATACAGCACGGGTTGAATGCTTTCTGTGTTGCTGGTTTACATTAGCAGAGTAGTTTACCCCGTTACGTAACACCGGTTACTGTGGTTGCTCTGTTGTTTCGCTCATTTGTGCATTATGCCTCATTGACGATTTTGACGTTGTCCCCTCGATGCAAAAGTTCCGTGCTTTTGCTCCATTGTACAAAAGGTGCAGTGTGTCTAAGCAACAGGGCTCCCTACAATAACATCCGACGCTGATTCAATCTATCTACCCTGGTGTTGATCCATGGAAGCAGCACTGCGCACTCTCCTCGAGTTTGGAAAACAATTCCCTCTAAGATAATGTAACATCCCCGTATTCAAAGGGATTTCATTCCATCGCCTTCAATTCCTAATAGAATCCGATTTAATAAGTTTTGTCACTGAGTCATTTATTCGTTTGTGTTCAAATCATGTGAACAAAGGGTCACAGTTGGAGAGTGCTGGTCCCACAAAACAGAGGTCAGACCATACTCTGTGCACTGTACTCTGCTGTTCAGCATTTCGCTAACAGCAGGTAGATGCATCTACGCTCTGCAAAATTTTCACGCCTGTTTTAAGAAGCAAGACAAACAGTTCCTGGTTCCTACTTTTGTTTTCACATAAACCAAAATTGTAAATGATGGAAACATGCACATGTCTGCTCTCCCAAATCCCTTTTCTCCCCAGCAGGCGGTAAGATGCTGGACTGAATCGCTTTCTTCTGTACCCTGTCACTCTGGGATGATGTGAGCTGTGAAAACTCTTCTCTGACCTGGGGGTAACGTGGTAAAGTTTAAACACATCAGGTGCAGTGTGCCTGAGCGACAGGACTGGCTGCAGTAACATCCCATGCTGATTCAGACAGCAGAGCCCTCGCTGTGAATTCGAGAAGTACACAGACACTGTTCCCAATTACTGGGAGGGATTCTCTCTTTCCCACCATTTCTGCACTTTTCCAATAGAAGATGAGTTCGTGCAGCTGCCAGCGGGGGAAGGGCTCGCGCAGCCTCCTGGGAAACGGGAGGCAGAATGGCAAGGAGCTATTATTAAAAATCAGTGTTGCTTTCACTCCGAAACAAAAGAAAAAGCCTTTTTTAAACAAAGAGACTCACCTGATTTATAAATCACGCTTAAGTTGCGGTTCTGTCTCATTGGTCTTGGGTGTGATATCGTCTCGGGTGGGTGATGGACGTGCGAGAAGTGGCACTTGAGCCCTGGAGTTTTGCATCTGGTCCCATTTTTGACTCAGAAAGTATGATTTCGATGAGATCGAGGTCAGATCAAGACACTGAATCTTCAAGACAGACACCAGCAGCTTCTTGTATGCCGTTACTAGACTGAGAAATGTATTCTCCAACTTCAAATAATGCTGATCCTGTTAATGTGGATCTTGCCGAGTGCACATCCTGTGCGGAGTAACCTGAATGCCTTGTTTCTCTCATGCTGTGTTCTGCATGTCCTTGATTACTATGATCTGCCTTTACCAATTGCAAAGGTTTTCACTGCATTCAGGTAAATGTGACAATCAATCAAATATAATCAATCAATCGAACGACACAGACATTTCCTTATTGTTTAGATCCAGCACAGCGAAGGTGAGCTGTATGGCCTCACTTTGCACTATTTCGTGATTCTGAGTGAAATCACAGTTAAACCAATAGAATGTGGGAAGTTACTCACAGGTTATATTAACACAGCCGGGACACATATGCGCCACAGTGTATCACACAATAATAGTGAAGACCTTCTTGAAATCATCCTCTGAGGCACATGCCACACGCCAGATTAAAAGCTGAAGACGGCGGAAAACTGCTGTAGTCAGCGCTAACAGAGCGATCCAGCGGGAGCGTACTGGGCTCATAATCCAGAAATTAATGGATTGAAAACATCCTCTATTCGTTGACAATTCCAGGTTTCAGTGTGTGAACTGCCCGGCCAGTGTTCCTCTATAACATAGCTCCATTCAACGTATTGCATGTTGTTTCAATTTCCACTTCCTTTCTCTCAATGTAACTGAAATGAATATCGCATACTGATACACCCGCCAAATTTACACAGGTGAGGAAACACACTTGCAAGTGTCTGGAAGCTCTTTTCCTGTTCTCTATCTGTCTTCTCTGTTTTGATTCGCAAAATCACTTGCCAGAGGTGGGAATAAACTGGTGTAGGTAAGATATGTCAGTTGCAGAATGCTCTATGAGCATGACGCCCTGCATTTATTCCCCACGCAGTTTCACACAGCTGTGTCCTCTCTGTGAAATGAAAAGCCACGGATGACAATTGGATCATCTTGTTGGAGACAGCACTATGACACAGACACAGTTCCATATTATTAATACGTGCATCACCAATTATGAATAACCACAGAGATATAGAGGTGACACAGAGTTGAAGTGGATTCGATGGGCTGAACGGCTTCTGTCGCCGCGTGAGTGACGCCATGCATGGATGTTGTCCCTCCTCCTGTCCCTGTTTATGTTGAAAATAAAAGTGTGCAGAGTTACAGCGAGAAGGCAAGAGAATGATACCAAAACAGAAGCACATTTATCTCTGTGCAGAGCCAGCACAGCTAAGGTGGTTTGTGACAAATTTTTGATTCTGAGTGGAATCACAATGCGACCAACAGAATGCAGGGAGTTAGATAACGGTGATATTGGCAAAGCCAGGACACATCTACACAACAGAATATTACCCAACAGGTACATGTCACAGGGAGGATGGCGCTGTCTGAAAATCCTGCAGGGTGTCCTGCTATCAGACACAGTGCACTTCACTATTCACATTATACCAGAGTGAGAGCCAGAGAAGGCAACTTGGTTAATTGTACGTTTTTTTTATCAGCACGGGAGTTACGAACAATGAGGGAAAGTGGAAATGCTGGTGATTTGTTCACATCTGAAGTGTTTACGGGAAACGGGGAGCTGAGGAAGACACAAGGTAAAGCTATTGAGATCTGACTACACGAGCAGCAAATACGTTGGACAGCGCAGAGGAGATCTTTGGAGTCTTGAATTCTGGTACATGGCCCTAGCGTGCTTTCACATGGCCACACTGTTACAAAAGGTAATATGTCCTTGTCTCTTGGCCTTGTGTTGTAGCAAGGCAAATATCACCGTTAAACTGCAGGAAATTTTATTTTCCAACGAGAGAGCAGTCAGCATTTAACAAAGGATATATTGCAAAACCTTTCACATAAAT
Organism: Chiloscyllium plagiosum; assembly: GCF_004010195.1. Taxonomy (NCBI): domain Eukaryota; kingdom Metazoa; phylum Chordata; class Chondrichthyes; order Orectolobiformes; family Hemiscylliidae; genus Chiloscyllium; species Chiloscyllium plagiosum. The sequence goes on from NC_057716.1 coordinate 112,643,461, forward strand.
TGATGCATTCCATCTTAGTGTCTTGCTTTGTTTCCTTGACACTTGACCTATCATTGTGCCTGCACTGAAGGTGTTTTGCTTCTTCTGCGTGCCTTTAACAGTCTGAGTGACATGATGAGGCTGTACTGCCCGATCCTCTGATGCAATTTTCCACTTTAATTCAGTTTACCCTAATCTTCCATCTGATACCTTTCCCCTTGCTTCGGTTTTAAGCGCTCGTCTTAGACACAACCCGTCCTCCTCCAAAATAAATACGAAACTCAGCCACACTGTTATCACTGCAAACCAGCGACACCTTCATTCTGAGGTCAATGATTACTGCTGTCTCATTTCACATTATCAGCTACCGTGCTCTCTGGTGGCTTCAAGAAATCACTATTATTATAAACTGCTGCAACATCTGCCAATATAAAATAAAAACAGAAAGATTCAGGAAATTTTTATCATCCACAAACAAACGACAAAAAGGAATGCAACTGTTGGGACAAACGTTAATGCAAGCAGATTTCAAAATCTTAGTCTGAAAATCTTGCTGCAATTGTTTTGCTTTTAATGAGCACACACATTGAGTTCAATGCAAAACCGATCCCCAACTCAGAGAAGGGAATCCTTGGTTTTGAAAATGCGTTGAGAATGTTCACTGGATTCATCACAGTAATGGGAGGACTGTCCTCTGGGAGCATATGAGTAAAATCATTCAATGTCGAATGGGGTTTCCAAACATCAGTGATGAACGGAATGTCTCAATTCACAAATTAAGCGTTGGGTAGGATATAATACAGGGACACACGAACAAACCAGACAAGAACACAGAAAGATGATAAACACTAGATTTGATAATTAATCAGGTCAAGGGGATTTAGGAATGCTGGCCTTACAAACCTTTTCTCAAATTCCTTGGAAGTACAAAGGAGGTTTTCATGGCGAGGTTGTTCATGATCTGGTTAGATAGTAATGATCGTTGTTTGAATTTATGAATAGGGAAATTGTATTACAAAGCAAAGAGTTCATAGTGTAACTGTAAAATTTAAAGGTCAAACTCAGTGCAAACATTGTTTGTAATCTTTGTCCTCACTCTCCAACAAAAAAAGTAAAGACATTAGAAAGGGCACAGCCACAATTTCCTGTATAGAAAGGCATGAGGAAACTCAGGGTAGAGGTTGACTGAGGCATAAAAACATTAGAAATGATACAAACCGATTTTATGAGGATGATAGACAGAATGAGGGATTTTATTCACATGATTTTGAAAACGCTGTACCGGAAACAAGCAAGTTTGGGAAGTAAACGAAAGACATCTTTCACATAACACAAGGTTTGAAGTGACTAAATCAGCGGTATTCCCTCTTTCGAGTAAATCAATAAATAGAGTCTCAGATTCAAAACCATTGGTCAATGATCCAGAAAAAGTTGGGCCAGAGTTTCTTCTGCTCAAGAGCTATTTAAATCCAGAACGAATTTCCAGAAAGAATGATAGAAGCTGAGTCCAGAGTATTTCATAAGACACATGCACAAGCACACAAGTAGGGAATTTACCATTGGGAGAAAGTCAAAGTGCGTGTAAAAATTTCGAATCTTGTTGACTTATCAAAAAAGACTTTTCATGAACGCGTCCAGCTGGATAAGATGGAATATAAAATGTTCATGAATTTGAAAGGTAAGGCATATTATTTAACGTGAAACATTGTAAATGGAATTGATCTTCTCGAAGATTGCAAACAAAAGTGACTTCCGAATGAGAAGGAATTGAATTGTCGCTAGGAGACATAATGCCTGCTTTAAATATTTGACCGCATTCACAGTATGTTAGGTACATTTCATGCTTTCTGATCTCTATCCATTGAATCCTCAAAGTTGTCTCTATCTTTTTGAGCCCTCTGTTCTTTCCTGCAGCACGCACTTTTAAGGTGAAAGAAGTTCTGACCAAAACTGAATGCAATATTCGAATGGTCCCTTGTGATCATTCTAATTCCCTTTTGATTATTACAATGGCTTCTGCGCGTTTACAGCAAATTGAATAACATGAAACGGGCTCAACATGTTTTGTTTTCTCTGAATGTAACGCAGTGCGCATGGGAAACGCCATCCATTTGTTGAAAAAATATTTTCGGTTCTCTGTCCACGCATGTTGTCACGTTTTAAAAATTTGCAGCATTTTTGTTGGTAATGAGTCATTTTCCAGAAAAAGGTCGTTTCTCAATTCAACTTTCCAATCAACTTGGCTTTGCTCAACATCGCCTTCCGTCCTGAAACTTCAACGCAACGATAAGTTGAAGCAGCTCCATGTGAGGGTCAAATTTAAAACCTCCACTCAACAAAGCCTACTACATTGCCACAGAGATATCATCCAGTGATTACCTGCTGCACTGGATCCACGCATTAACGCTTACTGCCACATTCCTGGTTGTATCAAAACGGATGGGAAAAGAGTTTCTCTGCTTCCACGGCTAGTACCTGCAATTATATGAACGCCTTTGCCAGTGGTTCCAACTTTCTATGAGGAAATTGATGAGCTGCTCATTGCTAAGATGAGTTAATTATTTAATAATATAATTGCAATATTTCCGTCCACTAACCCCTGGACTTTTTTTATTTTGATTTTGATACGTAGAAATCTTTTAATTTTAATTTTCAACAGACTCAATGACTGATCTCCACAGTGCCTGCGGAATCAATTATAAAATTTCATAACACTCTGAGTTCTTCCGTCTCAGTCCGCTGTTTGGGAAGTGTTCCCGTTGTGGGAATTTCACTTCCCTGTGTATCTGCTGCTGCCCCCAACATGCCCTGTGGTACTACACACATTTTCCTTCTGCCATTTGCTCACTGTGTTGCTGTGATCATACAGTGACTTTGTGTCACCCGGCCCAGGAAAAGAACACAGGCCAAGGTTGAGTAAAACAAACTTTATTGGTAATGAGTCGCCTCTGTCGTTTTTTGCGTTGTTCAATTCAATTTTCAGTTAGTCTTATTTAAGATTTTGAAATTGTTCGCTCTGTACATAAGTGCGATCGGTCAAATATATCTGTCCAGAAGAGAGGGAGTGCTAGTTCTGCCACTGAGCACTGTGGACTGTACTCGCATCGAGAAAATAATTCTTCAGAGACAGTGTTACGTCGCCAGTGTTACGTCGCCAGTGTCACGAAACTTTTCATTCCATCTGCTCCAATACTTGATAGAATTCAATTCAACAGATCTTGTTACTTAGTCATTTCTTTATTTCTAATCAGATCATGTGAACAGAATGCCACATTGGGAATGCGCTTGCCCCATCGAGCAGAGATGAGGACATACTCTGGGAAGTGAATTGTGCTATTTATCATTTCACCAACACCAGGGAGAAGTATCCGCTTCTATGCACAATGTACTCAACTCAGTTAAGCATATGGTCAGATGTGCACAGTATATGTGACGAGATGTCTGAGAGGTTAAAGTGATTAACTACTGACTCATTGTTCTCTGCAGACGTGGGATTGAATCACACTCTTGTCGCTTATGGAGTGCAGTCGTTCGTGATGCTGTTTTTGTTTGGGTCTCGGCTAAATTGGAGGTCGACTGGTCAGTTTATCGCAATCGACGCTGCAGTAAAGTCTCCATTAAGTCTGTCGCTTAAATGGTATTGAAATGCAGACTGACTTGGAATAATGAAAAGGAACACTGTTTTCCTTTTGAAGGCATGTTACTCTGAGCTTTTATCGAACGAATGAGATCCAGAAAAAAGCAAATAACGAGAGATGGCAAGCACTTGTTTATCCAATGGATGATTAATAAGTATTTTGTCAGATGAAACCTGTAGCAGAGTGGGTAGAAGTGATTCATCTTAGTGACAAAAGCACAGACAGGCAGCAGAAAATAAAGGAGATATTTTGAAAGTGGCAGAGGAAGGGTTCAGGGACACCGCGTACTGGCTTAAAAAGCACAGCAGTGAACTTACTAATGTAGGTACTGTGCATGGGCATGGACACAGTTACATCACTTCCCAGAAAGTGCTGAACAGAGAGAAAGAAAGAACATTAGAACATAATAAAAAGTGAATTTCGTCAATCACAATCTCGATTAAATTCTTTCCCTTCTGTCTCCAGGACAGAAAACATGGAAATTATGGAACACACAACATCGCAAATATCTTCCCATTCGCCAAATCATCAAATAACGATGAGTTGAGTCACCGCAGGACTTTGTTTCACAACAGTGATGGTATAACAGCCTGCTTTCGGCTCCTGTGAAAACTCAACTTTTCTGAAACGAAACACCAGCGATAGAGCTGCTTGAGCCAGTGATGTTTCGTTTGGGAAGCGAACACTATTATGTCAGTACAGGCACTGACCCCTTTGTATGAGTCTATATTCATACCAACCACTGTCAAGTCTTTGAGAAGCAAACCCTAACGTTTTAACTTTGACCCACATTTCAACATGCTGCAGAATTACAGTTGATCCACCGAAATGGGAGCACAGGCATTCGAATTCAAATAACTGAGATTCAAAAACCTCGATGCAAAAATAAAATGGATTTGCTTCCTGGGGAATTAACTGTGGTGTGGGAACGTGCTGACTTTTCCAAAGTGTCTGTGCTGTCATGATCGTGTTCGCCTCCCATGCGGAAAATCGCAAGCAACTCTGCTGTTGCTTTATGTTCCAGGCAAGTTGAGTTTTTACTGAAACCGAATGGAGACTGTTATTTCATCGCTGTTGTGAAACAAAGTCCTACGGTGACTCGACTCGTCATTATTTGGTTTTCTGGCCAATGGGAAAATCGTTCCAGTGAATTTCGATGTCATATGTTATTGAATTTCTCCCATTTCCTTCATTTCTGTCCTGGAGACATCGGAAGGGAAAGGCAATCTAATCGAGATTGTGATTGGTGAAATTCACTTGTTATGGCCCATTCTTATTATATTCTTTCTTTCTCACTTTTCAGCATTGTCTGGGAAGTAATGGTGCACGAAGGCTCCAGTATGTTTGAAAGAGTAGTTTGGAATTGCCCTGTTGTTAGTTGTGTGATTACTTTATGGCTCATGCCCCCCGGACTGTCTCACATTTAGCATTCATGCTTCGCTGTGTCAGAAAATGCATTAGGTTTGCCAGTTTTGTTTGTGTTCCGTGTTAAATGCTTTCTGTTTTGCGATTAGCTCAATACGTTACGAATTAACAGGGTTTCAGAGTTGACTTCCAGCTGCAAAAATCCTTAACTGAGAATCTGTTTCACGGAGTATGGCCAGTCTGAGCAAAAGTAAGGAAGTCGTTCGTTTCTGCAGTGTTTCACAATACTACCTTTCCCGTGAGCAGTCGAACAGACTAAATGATTGTGCCTCAGACTGCGACGACAAGCTCCGCTAAAAAGTAATCCTTTAAAGCTGGTGTAAGCAACACAACGTTATTGGGGTACACTGCGTGGAAACAGACACTTCGATGTTTCTCGTCCATGCTCACCACATAGCCAAAATTAAACAAGTCCCATTAAACAACGAGCTATTGGAAACAGAAAGGTGAAATGTAGAATGGCTTCAACTTTCAGTGCTGGCTGCCACTGAGCCGCCGCACAGGTGGCTGTGGTGTGTTTCTGTAGTGTAGTGATCAACGTGTTCGCCTTACACGCGCAAAGTCCCCAGTTCGAAACTTGGCCAAAACTGCTTTGTTCTTCAACTGCAGCCTTTTACATGGACAAGAACGGAGTTTTTTTGCTTACTTTCTCATCTGCAAACCTGCCTTCGAATTTGCTGGAACAAATCTGCTCTCGTAGTGAAATGTAATGCAACTCCATTTAATTACTGTGCAAAACATCGTAAAGTTTTTCTCCAAACTGGTTCTGATCATATGCCATTCTGTTTGAGAGTGTCGTTACCGCCTTCTGATCCTTCCACGAAAAGCAGTACCGCATTTGCATTCCTTGGGCAGGCGGCTCGGTTCAAAGACAGGGAAGAAGGTGATGCGCTGGTGTCACAGTGCACCACGGATTCCTGAACTTGTCTGTCTGTCAAATGTACCCCAAAGTCGTCTCTGAAAGACCTCATTTGGAAGCTATCTGTCGTTATTCAACGTGCGAGAATTGGCACCAGAGGTCCTGAATCATGTTTTGGAGCAGTTTGCACGTTAGTGACTCATTCAATCAGCAACAGCAATGAAAAAAATTACACTCTCCAAGGAACCTTTGGACTTGTGCTTTCATAGCGTCGCTAGTATTAAGGTGCGCCCCGAGATCTAAGCCATGTTGGAACTGAAACGGATGAATCGACAGAGAGGCGACAGAATGACATCGCATCTTTTTGGTTTTCTTTAAATCACTGACGAGCAGCAAAATGTAAACGGGGAGGGCGAGTGGGGAAGTGGGGCAGTTGCAGCTCTGGTGAAAGTCCTTCCTTGTGATTCACTCAGCAACCAGAGACGTGAAGGTGACTCAGGCGTGAGAGCTCTTCACATCGAGAACAAAAAGCACTCAAGGGCAGTTAGCACCTCTTCCGGAGTGGGGGTGGGGTGAGGTAATTACCTTTTGACTTCTGTTACGATGTTCAGAAACTGCCTTTTAGATTGAGGTGAACAGAAACTGCATTTCTAATAAGCACCATGGAATTTAGCAAAATTTATTGAGTCGCTTCTCGTCGATTCGCAGACAGGTTTCCAACTCAGTTGGTATCCATGTGGCTCATGTCCAGGAATGAACATCTCTGCAGCAAATTGCACAGTTAAGGCAAAAGGCAAGGAAAGTGGCATCTCGAACTGGCTCCGAGGTCAGAGCATCCTCACAATGTGATCTGTCGTTCTCGGATTGTAATGCTACCTCCAGTTATAGGGTGGAGAGCATTCTTTGGGACTCTTAGTGACTGAACCTATGCTGCACGGTATGATGTGGAACACGGCCTACTCAGCTTTGTGCATTTTCCCTGTAGTCCGGTGTGTTTCATGTTTGGTGTAAACATGAAAGTCGTCCTGTTTCGAGCAATGGGTGAAATCATTCAGCAAAGCTAGAATCGAAATTGCAGTCATGTCAAGTAGCTCATGGTAATTTGACCAATTCATAACCGATCATATATTCTCACGCACTCACAGATACAGTTGTAGCTGAAAAGAGTCTGAGAAGATAGACTCAGAATACCATTGATTTTTGTCTGGATTGATGGGCTATCATTATCTACTGCGAAATTGATATTGTAGACGGGCACATGCCAGCAGCTGTGCGAGTCAGAGATGGATCATGGAACTCTTTCACGTCACTTTGCATCTGTTGTTATGCAGGAGCACAATTGGAATTGTAAAGAAATGGAGGCTGACACCGGCTGGTTCTGTGGCCGAGGGGTCTAAGGCGCTGGATTGCGATTCCAATCTCGGAAGGGGCGTGGGTTCCAATCCCACCACTGTCCCTCGTTAGGATGCTCTTTGGAGGGTTAGTGTAACCTTGTTGGGCCGAATGGCCTGTTTCCACACTATTCAGGTTATTATCCAGTACTCTCAACCATCCCTGTCTCTTGAACCTTGCCACATCTCCAATACTCTCCTTATATGTGTAATCTCCAGCAGACTCTAAAACACTCCTTGGCGATGTAAGCTTCTCCAGTCCTTACCACGATCGATATGAGTGTCACCTCTTCCTGCTTTTAGAACCCTATAACTATTTCCATTCGTTACAGCACTTCCAATCACTGTTCCATCCTGAAACCCCCAAAAACATTTATATCGCTGTAAACTTATCTGGACTGTGTATCGTTCCTTTTGACAATACCGTTCTGAGACTTCCTCTATCTCAAAAATGTCATTAAGTGCATGTAACCCTTATTATTGTAACCTCCCTTCAGCCTTACAGCACTGAGGATCTGTAGAATCTCTTTTCAAACCGACAGCCATTTCTATAATCTCCTCCACTCCCCATAATACATTCTGTCTGAGCTCCTCTGTAGTCCATTAAAAACTCTTTTACACTGTCTGTATCAGTGTAACCTTCAGCAAAAACACAACCTTCCCTATCTATGTAAATCTCTACACCAGCCCCTATCCCTCTAAGCTCCGTCTAACAGTACAACCCTCCATGTTTGTGTATTCACCTTCAGTCCCTACTCACCTCCCTATCTGTGTAACCTTCTCCATGCATTTTTGCTTCAGTCTCTTCAACTGTCCCTGTCAGTGTAACCTCTTCCAGACCCGAAAACTTCCCTCTCTTTAACTTTCTCAGGCCACACAACCCTCACTATCTGTAAGCTACTTCTGTCGGAGAACCCTCCATCTGTGAACTGCTCTAACTCTTCAACTCTCCATAAGCTTCATCAGCTCTTACAGCCCTCCCTATCTACCAAACCTCTTCCAGTCCCTAAAACGCCATCAGTCTGTGGAGACCGTACCACCATCCCTATCGGTGTTATCCTCTCAGGTCCCTGCAACATTCCCGATCTGTAGATCCCACTCCAATGCCTGTGTCTCTCCC
>NC_057716.1:112652162-112654926 GCF_004010195.1 Chiloscyllium plagiosum
TGAAACCACCTCCAGTCCCCACATCCCTCCCAATCTGCGTCCTCTGCTCCAGATCAGGCCATTGCTGTCTCTGTAAACACCTGCACTCCTGACAACTCTTCCCATTTGTGTAACCTCGTGCAGACCCCATACTCTCCAGCTTCCTGCATCCTCTTCCTGCATTGCAACCAAAACCATGTTTATGTAACATCCTTCAGTGCTTAAACCTCCCCGACTCAGTAACCACTTGCAGTCCTATCAAAGCACCTAAACTGTGAAACCTCTCATTTCCCTACAATCCTCCCTCCTCAAATGCCTTCATCACCATGAAATCTCACAATTACTGAAGCCTCCTTTTGGCACTGCAAACCTCCTAATGTCTGCAAAATCCTCCTGTCCTGATATTCCTCTCTATATCTGTAACCCCCACCACCCTCCAGTGCCCTTCTGGGGAACATGGCAGAGGAGGGAAGATTTGTAGCGTCTGGACCATATATACGGAGGTAGAATTCTGGAAATTACAGATTTGGTCTAATGTTTGTGGTGTGCAGATTATTGGCGAGGATTATTGACTTGGTGCCATTCTCCATGTGTAACCCTCACTGCATCAGTCTAATTTCCCATTCTATTCATTTCTCTGTCTCCTATGGGGAATCAAGATATTTCTGACTCAGCAGAATTCCCAATTCCTCTTTCGTCCATCACCACACTGAAGACAGTTGGTCAGCCAGAGAGAGATGGAGAGTGAGATTTGGAGCCTTCAGTAAATCCTGCAGTGAGGTAAGATCACTCACAGTGAACAGAGCAGAGTGTATTTAAGGGATCGAACTTTGGTCCAGAAAACATGACATAGATATAGTTTTGAAGCACGAACACAGAGCATGATGGTTCCAGGCTCAATCCTCACCCTCTTGTTTACTTTCATCTCTGCTGTACTGAGCCTTTTTATCTCAATATAGGAAGTTGACAGTTATCAATCCAGGCCTGTGCTGTCTTGAAGAGGATCAGTACAACAGAGGGGAAAGCAAGCCTCCCTCAAGGAGATGGCATTGAATCCTGGGATCTTTCTGTTCTGTATTCTCCCTCACACACTGTCTCTTGTCATGTGATAGAGTCATACAGCAAGGAAACATACCTTTTTGTCCAACTCATTTGCGCCAGTATCTTGAATGTTTGTAATTCCCAGAAAATTTCCTGCTTCTATAACCTTCACCCCTCCCATATTCCCGTTGTATATTTCAAACCTACTCCAGTGCTCCCTGAATGTAAATTGCTCCAGTGTCAATAACATGCCCAATCTCAATAATCACATCCTGCACTCTGCCCAATAATCCCTATTTCTGTTGTCTTGCACAATACTTACAGTGCCCCCGTCACTGTAAAATCCTCCAGCCTGGATCAAATTACCCACCTGTGTACCTTCCTCAAGCCCTAGGAGAAAATGATATCACTAGAACTTTCTGCAGGCCCTATAATACACCTGCCTCTTGGCCTATAGCATCACATAACGTCGGTAACCTTCTCCCAACCCTACTGAGCTCCTTATCTGAGCACCTCCAGACCCTTTTCAAACCACAACAGCACTCCACATCTCTGTTTCCTCCTCCACTCCCTACAGTCCTCCCAGCACCTCCAACACTCTCTCTTGTGTAATTCTGCAATTTGGGGCAGCAGAGTGGCTCAGTGGTGAGCAATGGTGCCTCATCGTGCCAGGGACCCACGTTCGATTCCACCGTTCGGTGACTGTGTGGAGTTTGCACATTCCCCCCGTGTCTGCGTGGGTTTCCTCCGGGTGCTCCGGTTTCCTTCCACAGTCCACAAATGTGCAGTTCAGGTGTATTCGCGATTCTAAATTGCCCGTAGTGTTAGGTGCATTGTCAGAGAGAAGTGGATCTGGGTGGGTTACTCTTTGGAGGGTCGGTGTGGACTTGTTGGGCCAAAGTACCTATTCCCATGCTGTAGGGAATCTAATCTAAACTCTCCCTCTGCGTTCCATATTACTGTCCCTAAATATATCCCTCTATCCATAAACAACCCCACACCCTTCAAACCTCCGAGTCTCTGTGAACTCCCACAACTCCGACATCCCTCCTTAACTGTGTAGACTTTTCCAGTCCTGAAACACTCTGAAAATGTGGACATCCTCCAATCCTCCCTATCTGCGCAATCCTCTCAGGTCCCTGTAACGCCCCCGATCTGTGGAAAGAACCCCAATGCATCTGACTCTCCCACTCAGTTTCTACAAGACTTACTATCGATGTAACATTCTCCCGTCGCTATCACCCGCCCTGTCAATGTAAGCTCCTCCAATCTCCTCACCAATCTACTCATCTCCATAACGTTCTCCAGCTCTTACACCTCTATCTATGTAAATGTTACACTCCCCTACAACCAGCCCTAAAGCAGAAACCTCCTCCAGTGTGTGCAATGCTCCCTATCTGTGTTAGTGTCTCCAAGCTCTGTTGCTGTTCCTGTCTCTGTAAGCTCTGACAGATTATCCAGCTTTCCGGTCCATATAATTTCCAGAACGTCAGCATCCGACATCAGCAAATGTCATCATTAACTACAGCCTTCCATATCTCTGTTCGTTCCTCAATTCTATACAACTTCATAATCTCTGTAAATAGCACCATTCCATAAAATACTCCCTGTCTGTGTAAACTACCCCAATTCTACAACGAGAAGCCTCACTGTCCTTTTGATCACTTGTGTTCCTTTCAGATCTCCCTGTATCTTTCCTGACTCCATTGAATACAGCTCATCTCATGGTATAACTCCTCTAACT
>NC_057716.1:112656402-112659824 GCF_004010195.1 Chiloscyllium plagiosum
TCTCGGTATCTCCTGTAGCTCCAATTACCACCATTATCTGTGTAATCCCCCGTCCCGACAAACCCCCCACCCCCGTCTCTGTAGCTCTAATGACCACCCCTATCTGTGTAATCTCTTGTCCCTATATTCCTCCCGATCTCTATAACTCCTTCAGGACTGATATTCCTGTAACTCACCTTGACATCTTTCAGCCCGACAACCTATCTGATCTTAACCACCAATAGTGATCTCAAGCCTCCCGAACTCTGTTACATCCTCCAGTCTCTACAACCCAGCTTTTCCCTGTTAGCTTCTCTGAGTCTGTATTCCCCTTTATCTCCGGTTACAGATCCTTGCTCAGGGAAGCAATGTCTCAGTCCAGAATATGACAGAATTTGGAAGAACACAAGAATCTTCGGTTTTATCAATACTTTTGCTTCGTTCTAAATTTTAACGACTGCAAGTTCAACCTTCTCCATCTCTTCTTATCAATATCCCTCCATTTTGAAGACCAGCCTGATGAAACTTCTCTGGGCTACCTCCAATGCAAGGACATTTTCCCTCCAGATAGGGGACCAAACCTGTTCACAGTATTCACACTGTGGGCTGATTGGAGTCCTCTATAGATGTTACAAGCATTCCTTATTTTTATTCTCCATTCCCTTTGGAATCAATGCCAGCAGTCCATTTACATTCTTTATGACCTGCTGGCCCTGTATGCCACCTTTCTGAGATTTATACACAAGGATTCCCACGTTACTCCATGGTGTAGCTTTCTGCAGTTGATCTGAAACCAAGAAGTGACAGCAATAATCAGGAAAGTGCTGGAATGTATGGTAAACGATATGCCAGAAATGATAACTGCACACTTAGAAACCTATGGAAAAAGCGAAGTCCATAAGACCATCATTTATAGGAGTAGAATTAGGCCATTCGTTCCATCGGGTCTATTCCACTTTTCAATTATGGCTGAATTGTTTCTCAACACCATTCTCTCACTTATTCCCTATAACCTTGATCTCCTTACTCCTAAAGAACCCAGCTATCTCTGAGTTAGATACACTAAATCACTTCGCACTTACAACCCCATGAGGCAGTCAGTTCCACAGATCCATCACCCTCTGGCTGAATAAATTCCTTCACATCTCTTTTTTTTAAAATATGATTCCCTGCAGCGTGAAACAGACACTTGGGCCCAACCAGTCCACACTGACTCGCCGAATAGTAACTCACCCAGACCCATTTCCCTCTGACTATGTTTCATGTGCACATCTTTGGACTGTGGGAGGAGACCAGAGCACCCGGAGGAAACCCACGCAGAAAAGGGGAGAATGTGCAAACTCCACACAGACTGCGGTCTGATGCTGGAATTGCAGCTAGGACCCCTGGTGCTGTGAAACAGCAGTGCTTACCGCTGAGCCACGGTGCCAACCCTTGAGCCACTGTGACACCCTCTATTCTAAAAGGTCGTCCCTTCACTCTGAAGCGGTGCCCTAAGCCCCCAGTCTCTCCACTCGTGGAAATATCTTCTCCCCGTCCACTCCATACAGGCCCCTCATTATTCTGTAAGTTTGAATGAGATTCTGCCACAGCTTCTGAAACTTCATCAAGTGCACACCCAGAGACTCCTTATATGGCACGAATGTCATCCCTGGGATCTTTCTTGGAAACCCATTTCTCGTACCCCTTCACATCCTTTGTCCAGACTCTTAATGTATAGCGTGTAGAGTGTAGTCCCAACACAGACCCTTGCGGTGCTCCCCCCATCACCAGTTCCCATCGTGAAAAAGACCCCTTTCTGCACACTCTCTGTCTTGTGCCAATCAGACAAATCCTCTATCCATGCTCAGCATATTGTTCTGAAATGGAAATTTCAATTCACACCCACTGCTGGATTTATTTTTCTGTCAGGCTGCAAACAGCCGAGTTTCACCATGACCTTCCCATCAGTATTTTCCTGGAGAAGGTGGTGGTGAGCTGCCTTGCTTACCCACTGCAGGCTTTTGTGTGTAGGGCCAGACACAGTGCTGGGAGGATGGAACGTGCCTTGGAAATTCTGGTATTCCCGTGCACCGGGAGCTTTATTCATGTCCTTCCAGGGTATCGTGGTTTTGGGTTTGGGAAGTGCTGTTGAAAGAGCCTTCCTCAGTGACCTCAACGCTACTTGTAGATATTTTATTCCTTCCTTCATTCATTCATGGACATGAGCTTTGTTGGCTGAGCCAACATTTATTTTTGATTTGGAGCTGTCCCTGAGAAGGTGGTAGTGAGATTCCTTCCTGAGCCACTGCACCAACCGTTGGAACTGTTGTTATCTGTGTCCTCTCCAGCAGGCGCGACAACCCTCCTCACGTCTGTAACTGCATACAGCTAATGATAATCTCAATCTTTTTTCCGAAATCCTCCCCGACGTATAACTCTTATAGTTCCTCACAATATCTCACCTCCTCAATTCCCATCTGTGCTAGCGATCACTAAAATTTCTTTATTCTTGTTTAAACTTCTGATCAACCAAAATCTCTCCCTTTTTAAAATTGTAACCCCTTCAGGTTCTGTTACTCTCCATATAACTGTAATCATTGACAGCACAGCTTCCCTTCCTAAATCTCTGTAATTACAATGGTTGGGTGCTAAATTTGGCCATTTTCTTCCTCCTTACACATCACAGGACTTACAGCCCCTACAATCCCACTATTTGGAATGCTGCCATTCTCTGCATCTCCTCATGTCCTGGGGGTCCTTGAAAACTACCAGTGCCCCAAAGGTTTGTACTCCCACAAGTTACTGCAAGTCTTCTCACTCTGTCACATCCAAGTCTGTCACATCCAAGTCTGTCACATCAAGTCTCCAGGATCAGACAATACTTGCTGGATGTCAATTTGCTTTTGTTGAAGTCCACACATCACCGTAACCAGTTCAGAAAAAGCCCTTTAGACTCTACAAAGCTCCGTCATGAACAAGCCACCATCTCTCTATTTCCTTTGCCTTCTTCAATGTCTGCAACTCTCACTGTATCTTCCAGTAACATTCTTTAGTTACTGCAGATCTGCCTAGCTCCACAGATAACATGTTCCATCCCATATAGCTCGCTCAATCACTGTAACACCCACTGCTCTGTCTAATCCTCCTCTTTCCCACTGTCTTCCAGGCACAACGGCGATCCTGAAAGAGAGCAGTGCAGAGTGGGATGTTATAAATCTCAGCTGAGGCTTGAAGTCTACCATTACCTGGGAATGACAAAGGGAGAGAACATGAGACAGAGCAGCACAGATCAGGAGAATATAAATTAGCAGCGAGGATCGAGGCCGACTGAGACTTGGAGTTGGAGAAACAGCAGAGCAGGTGGCTCTAAATCAGCACCGAGTAACAGAGAGAATGACCATGTGAGGGAGCAGAGTGGAGTGGGAGCTGGAGGATTACACATACCTGGGAGTTACAGAGAC
>NC_057716.1:112660324-112672792 GCF_004010195.1 Chiloscyllium plagiosum
CAGAAATAACCAGCTCAGTGTGGTTTCAGATAGGTCCCCATGAGGAGATTATGCTGTTGTGGAAAAGTCGCAGGCTAATGCTCTGGCAGCTGGTGGAAGTTATTATTAATAAAATATCAGGATGTAAAACCTGGAGTCATTAACAGTGACCTTGAAGCCAATGTCGATTGTAAACACCAATTTGCTTCCCCAATGTACTTTCAGGAAGTGAATCTCCCGTGCTTTCCGGTCTGGTCTAAACGTGACTCCAGACACACAAACATGTGAAGCACTCTTCAATGGTCTCGGAAACGGCCAAGCAAGACACTCTATTGTATCAAACTGCTCCGAGGTCTTAAAAAATAAAACCGGACAGAGCACCCGGCACCAGCCTCAGTATTTGAACGGGTAACACTATCCTATTGACCCTGCGGAGACCTCCTTCCTAACATCTGAGAGCTGGTGGCTTTCCCACAGACTGCACAGAAACATCGGGAAAGGAGTAGGTCATTCAACACACTGAGCATCCTCCATTCTAGTTCATGGTGAAAATCTCCTCAATTCAGTTTTCCCCACACAGTGTTCATATCCTTTAGTATGTTTAAACATCGGAACATATAAAATAGGAACTACTGTATTCGCATTAGTCCATCAATTTTGATCCTCCATTCAATATGCAGGCGGTTATCCAATAAGGCGTGTTTATTAAACGCAATTTCGCTGCAACACAATTAGTAAATTGGGCCCCTTTCTTTATAAAGCGAGCTCCCGTTCACTGTTATGGGAGTCCGTCTCTGGCACCTGCAAATCCCAGCCTCAGGATCCCTCTGTCTGCCAAATGCACCCTCAGTGTGTTCAGCTAAAGCAAGAATGTAATCCGCTCTGCAAGCCTTGAAACTGAGCCTGAATGTGGGATTTGTAGTCTACATTTAGAAAGAACTTTATTTCAAACCGGGAGGGGAATAGCTTGGAGAGAATTGGAATTCTGCATCGGCATTACGTGGTCAGTCAGCTCGCGCGCTTTCTGGTGAAGATCTTGGTGAAAGGTACAGTGCTGTAGTCAGTGTCTGTAGTGTTAAAGTGTGACATTTACTGTACTAATTCATTACTCATGGAATGCAAACACAGTCACCCAAAACGCTGCTCCCACACCAAGCTTGTCATCCCAGAGATCAGTCTGGTCATCCTTCACTGCTTTCCCTCAATGTCAGGTTTGTCCTTCATTAGATACGCAGACCAAAACTGCACACAATACTGCACAATGGTCGAGATGGAGTGTCACCAAGGCTCTGTACAGCTGCAGTAAGACACCCTTACTCCTGGACTCAAATCCTCTGAAATGAAGGTCAGCACACCATTTGTTTTCAACAATGTGTGTTCCCTTTGACAGCTGAGCCTACTCTAACCTGACTTGGAACCTAACAGCAGGCTGGTAAAATTTTGCTGTTGCTATACAGGATCTTAGTGAGATGATATCTGGATAAAGTGCACAGATTTAATCTCCTCATTAAGAAAGGGTATTGGAATTAACTCAGAGATTATTCCCTCAACTGATTTCTGCAACGAAGATGTTAATCATAGAATCCCTGCAGTGAGTAAGCAGGCCATTTGACACATCGACATGCTGATCCTCCAAAAGCCATCCCATACAAACCACACTCCCCACCCAGCTTCCCAACTCAATCTCTGCAACCTGGCATTTTCCATGACTAATGCATCTAACCGGCACTTTTTGGGACTGTGGGAGTAAACTAGAGTACCCGACAGTGACCCTTGCAGGCACAGGCAGAATGTGCAAACTCCACGCAAACAGTGACCGAGACTGAAATTGAACCCAGATCTCTGGTGCTGGGAGACAGCTGTGCTAACCACTGAGCTACCCACTGTGGGCAATGCAACTTGCCTGCACAATTCAACACTCGAAATGTGGCAAAACAGCAGGGAGATTCCATAAGTGCCCAAACTTGTCATTGAGCAACAGGAGGAGGACAGCCACAGGGCATGCAAGACATCGAAACTATAGTGTAGGAAGACCAAGAGGGCATTCAGCCCATCGGGTGTATCCCATTCCGCACTGCTCCCACACTGGATCGCGGTTGTGCCTGGAAGATAGTGGAAAAGAGGAGGATTAGACAGAGCAGAGAGTGTTACAGTGATTGAGCGATCTATATGGGATGGAACAGGTTATCTGGGGAGCTAGGCAGACCTGCAGCAACTAAAGAACATTACTGGAAGATACAGCGAGAGTTTCAGACATTGAAGAAGGCAAAGGAAATAAAGAGATGGTAGCTTGTTCATGACGGAGCTTTGTAGAGTCTAAAGGGCTTTTTCTGAACTGGTTACGGTGATGTGTGGACTTCAACAAAAGCAAATTGACATCCAGCAGGTGTTGTCTGACCCTGGAGACTTGATGTGACAGACTTGGATGCGACAGAGTGAGAAGACTTGCAGTAACTTGTGGGAGTACAAACCTTTGGGGCACTGGTGGTTTTCAAGGACCCCCAGGACACGAGGAGATGCAGAAAATGGGAGCATTCCAAATAGTGGGATTGTAGGGGCTGTAAGTCCTGTGATGTGTAAGGAGGAAGATAATGGCCAAATTTAGCACACGTAACCATTGTAATTACAGAGATTTAGGAAGGGAAGCTGTGCTGTCATTGATTACAGTTATATGGAGAGTAACAGAACCTGAAGGGATTACAATTTTAAAAAGGGAGAGATTTTGGGTGATCAGAAGTTTAAACAAGAATAAAGAAATTTTAGTGATCTCTAGCACAGATGGGAATTGAGGAGGTGAGATATTGTGAGGAACTATAAGAGTTATACGTCGGGGAAGATGTCAGATATAAAAGGGAGAGCTGCATTATCTGTCTGCAGTTACAGACGTGAGGAGTGTTGTAGCGCCTGCTGGAAGGGACACAGATAACAACAGTTCCAAGGTTGGTGCAGTGGCTCAGGAAGGCAGCTCACTACCACCTCCTCAGGGACAGCTCCAAATCAACAATAAATGTTGGCTCTGCCAACACAGCTCATGTCAATGAATGAGTGAAGGAAGGAATAAAATATCTACAAGTAGCACTGAGGTCACTGAGGAAGGCTCTTTCAACAGCACTTCCCAAAATCGAAACCACTATACCCTGGAAGGACATGAGCTCCTGGTGCACGGAAACACCAGAATTTCCAAGGCACGTTCCATCCTCCCAGCACTGTGTCTGGCCCTACACACAAAGGCCTGCAGTGGGTCAGCAAGGCAGCTCACCACCACCTTTTCCAGGGAATTACTGATGGGAAGGTAATGGTGAAACTCTGCTGTTTACAGCCAGACAGAAAATTAAATCCAGCAGTGGGTGTGAAATGAAATTTCCATTTCAGAACAATATGCTGAACATGGATAGGGGATTTGTCTGATTGGCACAAGGCAGAGAGTGTGAAGAAAGGGGTCTTTTTCACGATGGCAACTGGTGATGAGGGGAGCTCCGCAGGGGTCAGTGTTGGAACTACACTCTACACGCTATACATTAAGAGTCTGGACAAAGGATGTGAAGGGGTACGAGAAATGGGTTTCCAAGAAAGATCGCAGGGATGAAATTCGTGCCATATAAGGAGTCTCTGAGTCTGCACTTGATGAAGTTTCAGAGGCTGTGGCAGAATCTCATTCAAACTTACAGAATAATGAGGGGCCTGGATGGAGTGGACGGGAAGAAGATATTTCCACGAGAGGAGAGACTGGTGGCTAAGGGCACAGCTTCAGACTGAAGGGACGACTCTTTAGAATACACGGTGGCACAGTGGCTCAAGAGGTGGCACGGTGGCACAGTGGTTAGCACTGCTGTTTCACAGCACCAGGGGTCCCAGCTTCAATTCCATCCTCAGGCAACGGTCTGTGTGGAGTTTGCACAATTCTCCCCTTTTCTGCGTGGGTTTCCTCCGGGTGCTCTGGTCTCCTCCCACAGTCCAAAGATGCGCAGGTCAGATGAATTGGTCATGCTACAGTGCACATGCAACATAGTCAGAGGGAAATGGGTCTGGGTGAGTTACTATTCGGCGGGTCAGTGTGGACGGGTCTGGGTGAGTTACTATTCGGCGGGTCAGTGTGGACTGGTTGGGCCCAAGTGTCTTTTTCCACGCTATAGGGAATCATATTTTTAAAAAAAAGAGATGTGAAGGAATTTATTCAGCCAGAGGGTGATGGATCTGTGGAACTGACTGCCTCATGGGTTTGTGAGTGCGAAGTGATTTAGTGTATCTAACTCAGAGTTAGCTGGGTTCTTTAGGAGTAAGGAGATCAAGGTTATAGGGAATAAGTGAGAGAATGGTGTTGAGAAACAATTCAGCCATAATTGAATAGTGGAATAGACCCGATGGAATGAATGGCCTAATTCTACTCCTATAAATGATGGTCTTATGGACTGCGCTTTTTCCATAGGTTTCGAAGTGTGCAGTTATCATTTCTGGCATATCGTTTACCTTATATTCCAACACTTTCCTGATTATTGCTGTCACTTCTTGGTTTCAGATCAACTGCAGAAAGCTACACCACGGAGTAACGTGGGAATCCTTGTGTATAAATCTCAGAAAGGTGGCATGCAGGGCCAGCAGGTCATAAAGAATGTAAATGGAATGCTGGCATTGATTCCAAAAGGAATGGAGAATAAAAATAAGGAATGCTTGTAACAACTATAGAGGACTCCAATCAGCTCAGTGAGAATACTGTGAACAGGTTTGGTCCCCTATCTGGAGGGAAAATGCCCTTGCATTGGAGGCAGCCCAGAGAAGGTTCACCATGCTGGTCTTCAAAATGGAGGGATATTGATGAGAAGAGGTGGAGAAGGCTGAACTTGCAGTCGTTAAGATTTAGAACGAGGCAAAAGTATTGATAAAACCGAAGATTCTTGTGTTCTTACACATTCTGTCATATTCTGTACTGAGACATTGTTTCCCAGTGCAAGGATCTGTAACCGGAGATAAAGGGGAATACAGACTCAGAGAAGCTAACAGAGAAAAGCTGGGTTGTAGAGACTGGAGGATGTAACAGAGTTCGGGTGGTTTGAGATCACTATTGGTGGTTAGAGATCAGCTAGGTTATCGGGCTGAAAGATGTCAAGGTGAGTTACAGGATTATCAGTCCTGAAGGAGTTACAGAGATAGGGAGGAATATCGGGACTACAGATTACACAGATAGGGTGGTCATTGGAGCTACAGAGACGCGGGTGGGGGGTTTGTCGGGACTGGAGATTACACAGATAATGGTGGTAATTGGAGCTACAGGAGATACCGAGACTGGAAGGGTTGTCGAGATTGGAGATTACACAAATAGAGGTGGTATTTGCAGCTACAGAAGTTTTCAGAGAAAGGGAGGGTTGTAGGTCCTGGAGATTAGACAGATCGAATGGTATTTGGAGCTACAGGCGTTTATAAAGAAGGGAGGATTAGACAGACTAGAGATTACACAGATTGGGGTGGTAGTTGGAGCTACACGAGTTTATAGAGAAAGGGAGGAATGAACGGACTGGAGATTACACAGATAGGGGTGGTAATTGAAGCAGCAGGAGTTTATAGAGAAAGGGAGGATTGGACGGACTGGAGATTACACAGATTGGGGTGGAATTTAGAGCTGCAGGAGTTTATAGAGACCGGGAGGGTTGGAAGGACTGGAGATTACACAGATTGGGGTGGTATTTGGAGCCGCAGGAGTTTATAGAGACCGGGAGGATTCTCGGTGCTAGGAATTACACTGATATGGACAGTAGTTGGAGTTGCAGGAGTGAGTGAGATAGGGAGGGGTGAAGGGGCTGGATCAGTTCACACAGCCAGGGAGAAGTGTAGGGATTGGAGGATCCAGAGGTACTGAGGGTTGTAGGGCTGCAGGAGTTCAGAGAGCTAGAGAGGACTGTGCAGGCAGATTTGCAGCATTACCATCAGTTACACAGAGATGTGGAGTGCTGTTCTGGAGGAGGATACCGAAATCAACAGCGTTGCAGTTACTGGAAGATATTACAAAGACTGTGCTGTAGTATTTGAGGAGGTTACATCGACAGGATGCATTGAGGAGTTGGAGGCTGCTACAGGTGTTAAACATGTCACAAGGGATTAATAACCTTACATCGATCAGGGGGATTGGAAGCTCTGGAGATAAAGAATGAGAATTGCAGTAACTGAAGAATATCACAGAGATGGGCAGTAACATATGAGTTAGAGGAGTTATACCATGAGATGAGCTGTATTCAATGGAGTCAGGAAAGATACAGGGAGATCTGAAAGGAACACAAGTGATCAAAAGGACAATGAGGCTTCTCGTTGTAGAATTGGGGTAGTTTACACAGACAGGGAGTATTTTATGGAATGGTGCTATTTACAGAGATTATGAAGTTGTATAGAATTGAGGAACGAACAGAGATATGGAAAGCTGTAGTTAATGATGACATTTGCTGATGTCGGATGCTGACGTTCTGGAAATTATATGGACCAGAAAGCTGGATAATCTGTCAGAGTTTACAGAGACAGGAACAGCAACAGAGCTTGGAGACACTAACACAGATAGGGAGCATTGCACACACTGGAGGAGGTTTCTGCTTTAGGGCTGGTTGTAGGGGAGTGTAACATTTACATAGATAGAGGTGTAAGAGCTGGAGAACGTTATGGAGATGAGTAGATTGGTGAGGAGATTGGAGGAGCTTACATTGACAGGGCGGGTGATAGCGACGGGAGAATGTTACATCGATAGTAAGTCTTGTAGAAACTGAGTGGGAGAGTCAGATGCATTGGGGTTCTTTCCACAGATCGGGGGCGTTACAGGGACCTGAGAGGATTGCGCAGATCGGGAAGATTGGAGTATGTCCACATTTTCAGAGTGTTTCAGGACTGAAAAAGGTTACACAGTTAAGCAGGGATGTCGGAACTGTGGGAGTTCACAGAGACTCGGAGGTTTGAAGGGTGTGGGGTTGTTTATGGATAGAGGGATATATTTAGGGGCAGTAATATGGAACGCAGAGGGAGAGTTTTGATTAGACTCCCTACAGCATGGGAATAGGTACTTCGGCCCAATAAGGCCACACCGACCCTCCAAAGAGTAACCCACCCAGACCTCTCTGACAATGCACCTAACACTACGGGCAATTTAGAATGGCGAATGCACCTGACCTGCACATTTGTGGACTGTGGGAGGAAACCGGAGCATTCGGAGGAAACCCACGCAGACACATGGAGAATGTGCAAACTCCACACAGACAATCACCTAACGGTGGAATCGAAAGTGGATCCCTGGCGCTGTGAGGCACCATTGCTCACCACTGAGCCGCCATGCTGCCCCAAATTGCTGAATTATACAAGAGAGAATGTTTGAGGTGCTGGGAGGACTGTAGAGAGTGGAGGAGCAAACAGAGATGTGGAGTGCTGTTGTGGTTTGAAAAGGGTCTGGATGTGCTCAGAAAATGAGCTCAGTAGGGTTGGAAGAAGGTTACCGAAGTTCTGTGATGCTATAGGCCAAGAGGCAGGTGTATTATAGGGCCTGCAGAAGGTTCCAGTGATATCATGTTCTCCTAGGGCTTGAAGAAGGTACGCAGGTGGGTATTTTGATCCAGGCTGGAGGATTTTACAGTGACGGGGGCACTGTAAGTATTGTGCAAGACTACAGAAATAGGGATTATTGGACAGACTGCAGGATGTGACTATTGAGATTGGGCATGTTATTGACACTGGAGCAATTTACATTCAGGGAGAGTTGTCAGCATTCGAGTAGGTTTGAAATATACAGCGGGAATAAGGGAGGGGTGAAGGTTATAGAAGCAGAAAATTTTCTGGGAATTACAAACGTACAAGATACTGGCGCAAATGAGTTGGATAAAAAGGTATGTTTCCTTGCTGTATGACTCTATCACATGACAAAAGACAGTGTGAGAGGGGGAATACAGAACAGAAAGATCCCAGGATTCAATGCCCATCTCCTTGAGGGAGACCTGCTTTCCCCTCTGTTGTACTGATCCTCATCAAGACAGCACAGGCCTGGATTGTTAACTGTCAACTTCATATATTGACGGAGAAAGGCTCAGTACAGCAGAGATGAAAGTAAACAAGAGGGTGAGGATTGAGCCTGGAACCATCATGCTCTGTGTTCGTGCTACAAAACTGTATCTATGTCATATCTTCTGGACCAAAGTTCGATCCCTTAAATACACTCTGCTCTGTTCACTGTGAGTGATCTTACCTCACTGCAGGATTTACTGAAGGCTCCAGATCTCACTCTCCATCTCTCTGGCTGACCAACTGTCTTCAGTGTGGTGATGGACGAAACAGGAATTGGGAATTCTGCTGAGTCAGAAATATCCTGATTACCTACAGGAGACAGAGAAATGAATAGAATGGGAAATTAGACTGATGCAGTGAGGGTTACACATGGAGAATGGCACCAAGTCCCACAGAGATCTGGAAAATTCCAGTCTCCATCCCTGGTCTGTGCTGCTGCGTCTCCCTGGAGTGGAGAATTCTGTTGGCTCAGGATCTGGAGTAACTGCAAAAGGTGCAGTCACAGGCAGCAATTAAACCCTCACAGTAACAGATACCACATGGAGAGAGACTGTGTGATAGCACCAGAGTGCAGGAAGTTATCAGGATCAAATGGAAGAAGGTGCACTGGGATCAGTACTCAGGGATGAGGGAGCTATCAGTGGGCCAGGCAATGGCCCAGCGTTACTCTCACTCGACTGTTCATCCAGAATTTAATGCCTGTAGCAGGGATACCCATCTGACTACTTAATACCCTTAAAGTAAGGAAATCTGTTATAGGCTGCCGATCGAGACTACATATGAATCCAGACCCAGAGCAATACGATTGGCTCGCAAATGCCCTCTGTAATGATCTGGCAAGCCACTCAGCTCGAAGGCTGGTCAGGGTGGGCATGCGATGCTGGCCAGCCAGAGACAGCAAAATCTCACGAGTGATTTAAAATCAACACTGCTGGGAGCAGTGTCCTGGCCAATCATGTTGGTAGATTTATGGACAGGGCTTTAAACTGATAGAGAGGATGTAGGGACAGGGTTCAGGTGAATGGAGCTTTCCAAATCCAAAGAGAAAAGGTGAAGCCTCAGAACAGCATGGGAATGTGGCTGAAGACAAGCAGAAAAGAACAGGAAGGGGCAGAGTTTAACTAAAACTGTACATCAATGAATCGGTTTGCGATAGGACATTGTCGGGAAGAGGAAATTATAATGTTTTTTTTTTGGAATGGACAAAGTATCTACAATAAGGTAATAGACTTGGGACACAGAGATACATGAGATTTAGTCACCAGACAGACGTGGTTACAGTTTGAACACAAGGTGGAACATAAATATTCAACAGTAAACAACCTTACAGGATCTCAGGCAGAATGGAAAAGCAAGATGGGAACCCTGACACTAATGGATAACAAAGGCATTACAGAGAAATCATTTGGTCTCAGAGTTTGCAGCTGAATCATCCTGAATGCAAATTCTGGTGCTATGTGTCAAAAACACAAGCAGGAAGAACAGTTTTCATGCTGCCTTGCAGTATTCCATTTCTCATCCCTGCATTAAATAGGAATTCATTACAAATTGTAGCAAAGGTGGTGTGATAATTTTTTGAGACTTCAATCTTTGTATAATCTGGGACAGACACATTGGCAAGAGTGATATTATCTGAGATCCTCCTTGAATGTTTTTGTCAGTGTTTCTTTGAATAACACATTGTGCAAATAGCTAGGGATGTAACTATCTCAGATCGACCGTTGGGTGATGAAGCTGAGTGAATGAGTAATATCACACCGAGATCCTCCAAGAAATTATACCGGAATTCAAAGAGATTATGACACTTTAAAGTGACCATAAAGCACACCCGAGCATCAGTAACAAAGACCATTATATGATTTTGAGAGAGAACTGACCAAGGTAAACAGGGGAAACAGACTGAAATGTCAGTCTGTAAATGAACAGTGGAAAACATTTAGAGACAGAGAGACCTAGAGACGTACAGCACATAAACGGACCCTTCGGTCCAATTCATCCACGCCGACCAGATATCCTTTCCTAATCTCGTCCCATCTGCCAGCACTTGTCCCATATCCCAATACGCCCTGTTTATTCATATAACAATCCAGATGCTTTTTGAATGCTGCAATTGTACCAGATTCCACCACTTCCTCTGGCAGTACATTCCATACATAAGCACACTCTGCGTGAAAAGGTTGCCCCTTGGGTCCCTTTTAAATCTTTCACCTCTCACATTAAAAATACGCCCTCCATTTCTGGTCTCCACTACCCCAGGGAAAAGACCTTGTCTGTATATCCTAGCCATGCACATCATGATTTTATAAACCTCAAGAATGTCACCCCTTAGCCTCTGACGGTCCAGGGAAAACAGTTTCAGTCGTTTCAGCCTCTCCCGATAGCTCAAATCCTCCAATCCTGGCAACATCCTTGCAAAACTTTTCTAAACACTTTCAAGTTTCACAACATCCTTCCAATAGGAAAAAGACCAGAACTGCATACAATATTCCAAAAGTGCCCTAACCAGTGTGCTGTACAGCTGCAACTTGACCTCCAAATTCCTATAATCAATCCTCTGACCAATTAAGGAAAAGCATACCAAACACCTTCTTCACTGTCCGCTTACCTCGGTAACACTTACGGGGGCATGGGCGTGGACATGGATTGGACGGTGGGTGCAGTGGGCGTGGGGCGGTGTTGAACGGGTTTGAGGATGGGCTGAGGGTGATGTCGGATGTGTCTGGGAGGTGGGGACAGGCGGCGGGTGGAGGGTGGTGTCAGACGGTTTTGGGGGCAGGATTCGCTGTTGGGTCGGTTTGGGGGGCGACATTGAGAGGCGGGTGGGGGCGATGTTGGATGGGTTTGGAAGCGAGCGGGGTGTGTTTTTGGGGTTTGGCAGGATGTAGGGGCTCGGTCATGGCTTGCTGCTGCCTAGTCACCTGAACAGGGAACAGACTGGACTGAAAACTCCGACCCCCAGAGGAAAGGTATTGAATCGATTAACCGAATAATCAATTATCGAACGAAATCGTACCCGCCCATCTCGTTCAGAAAATCGAGGTTCCTCTGTCAACCATCTGGACTATACCCTAGTGTTGTGTGAGTTTTACCTTCACCCATTTGACCCCTGCTCGATTCTGCCGAATGGCCCCAATATTGGCCCAGTTCCAGATTAAGACCTAAATCTGTCAACCTGTCTGATCTTTTTCCACAACTCTGTTAAAACAAAGACAGTTGTGGTGACTAGACGCAATGTGCTCTCTGACTGATACTTCAGTCACTTGCCTGACCTCGTTTTCTGAGGAGAGGTTTCGTATTGCATCCGCCTGAGTAGCGTAGAGCCGTCTACGTCTTGATTGAGGAAACTTTCTTGGACACATTTTACAAATTCCACCCCGTACGGGCCTTTTACACTCTAGGTGACCCAGCCAATCCAGGGGAAGTTAAAATCGCCATCCAATACTACTCTATTATTTTTATAGGTACCTGAAAACTCACTACAGATTTGCTCATCTCGTATCCGCTGGCTATTTGAGGGTCTAGAACACGGTCCCAGCAGACTGATCATCCCCTCTTTGTTTCTAGCTTTTAAATTTATGGCCTCATTTGATAACTGCTTAACAGAATTGTCTCGATGCACGGGTGTTATGTCCTTCCTAATCAAAAGGACAACTCCCCCTCCTCACTTACTTGCCCTTCTCTCACGCCTGTAGCTCCTGTATCCTGGAACACTGAGCTGCCGGTCTTGCCCTTCTCTCAGCCATGTTTCTATTATGGCTATAATATCCCAGTCCCCAGAGCTAATCCATGCTCTGAGCTCGTCTGCCTTACCAGTCAGGCCTCGTGTGTTGAAATAAATGCCCTTTAAACCAGATATCTTTCCCTCCCTCGACTGTGCCCCTGGATATTCTGAATAGGTAACTTGCTCTCGATGGCTGATGTATTTCCCTTGACTGTTCGATGGTCCCTCTTTCACTCAGATTCTCAACTCCCTGCCAAACTAGTTTAAATCCTCCTGGGAAACACTAGCAAATCTCCTCCCTGGGATACTTGTGCCCCTTTGCTTCAAGTGCAAACCATCCCCTTTGTCCAGGTCCACTCTACTCCAGAAGAGATCCCAATGACCCAAGAACTGAAAACCCTGCCCACTATACCAGCTCCTTAGCCACACATCCATCCGGCCTACCTTCCTATTTCTATCCTCACTGGCACTTGGCACTGGGAGTAATCTGGAGATCATTAAGGTCAATATCCTGCTTTTTAAACTTCTCACCTGACTCCCTGTACTCATTTCACAGGATCCATCCCTTTGTCTACCTCTGTCATGTGGACCGATGTGCACAATGACCTCTGGATGTTCACCCTCCCCGTTCATAATGTTCAATAGCGACTCAGAGACATCCTTGACCCTGGTACCTGGGAGGCAGCACACCATTCTGGGGTCTCTTCTGGAGCCACACAGTCTCCTGTCTGTCCCCCTCACAACTG
>NC_057716.1:112672853-112677966 GCF_004010195.1 Chiloscyllium plagiosum
GAGAGTAAGAGGATTCCCAGCGAAAGAGGGAGGCCTGTGAGAAACTAAACGGACAATCTGTGCATGGAGCCAGAGGAAGCAGGTGAGGTCTTCAATGAATACTTCCAATCTGTATTCACACAGGAGAAAGGCATTGTAGCCGGGGATTTCAGTTGGGATGCTGAGGTTCCAGAACATGTTAAGATCAATAAGGAGGAGGTATTAAATGTTTTCACAGGCATAAAGGTGGAGAAATCTCCAGTGCCCAATGAAATGTATAGAACATAGGTAGAACATAGATCAATACAGTACAGAACAGGCCCTTCGGCCCACGATGTTGTGCCGAACATTTGTCCTAGATTGTACCCAACAATGTACCTATCCAATTGCCGCTTAAAGGTCACCAATGATTCTGACTCTGCCAATCCCACAGGCAGCGTATTCCATGCCCCCACCACTCTCTGGGTAAAGAACCTACCCCTGATATCCCGCCTATGCCTTCCACCCTTCACCTTAAATTTATGTCCCCTTGTAAAACTCTGTTATACCCGGGGAAAAAGTTTCTGACTGTGTACTCTATCTATTCTTCTGATCATCTTATAAACCTCTATCAAGTCACCCCTCATCATTCGCCGTTCCAATGAGAAAAAGCCTAGCACTCTCAACCTATCCTCGTACGACCTATTCTCCATTCCAAGCAACATTCTGGTAAACCTTCTCTGCACCCTCTCCAACGCTTCCACATCTTTCCTAGAGTGTGGTGACCAGAACTGCACACAGTACTCCAAATGTGGCCTAACCAAGGTCCTGTACAGCTGCAACATCACTTCACGACTCTTGAATTCAATCCCTCTGCTAATGAACGCTAATACACCATCGGCCTTCTTACAAGCTCTATCCACCTGAGTGGCAACTTTCAAAGATCTATGAACATAGACCCCAAGATCCCTCTGTTCCTCCATCTGACTAAGAACCCTACCGTTAACCCTGTATTCCGCATTTTTAATTGTCCTTCCAAAATGGACAACGTCACACTTGACAGGGTTGAACTCCATCTGCTACTCCTGAGCCCAGCTGGATATATCCTAGGATTATGTGGGAAGCAAGAGAGGAAACTGCAGAGCCGTTGGCAATGATCTTTTCGTCTTCATTGTCAACGGGGGTGGTACCAGGGGGCTGGAGAGTAGCGAATGTTGTGCCCCTGTTCAAAAAAGGGAATAGGCATAACCCCTGGAATTACAGGCCAGTTAGTCTTACTTCGGTGATAGGCAAATTAATGGAAAGGGTACTGAGGGATAGGATCATATCTAAGTCCATTTGCAGCCGACAACAGCCCTCCTCACTATCCAAAACTCCACCAATCTTCGTATCATCTGCAAATTTACTGACCCACCCTTCGGCTCCCTCTTCCAAGTCATTAATAACAATTACAAACAGCAGAGGACCCAGAACTGATCCCTGCGGAACTCTACTTGTAACTGGGCTCCAGGCTGAATAATTACCATCTATCACCACTCTCTGACTTCAACTGGTTAGCCGGTTTTCTATCCAACTGGCCAAATTTCCCTCTATCCCATGCCTCCTGACTTTCCGCATGAGACTACCATGGGGAACCTTATCAAATGCCTTACTAAAATCCATGTACACTACATCCACTGCTCTAGCCTCATCCACATGCTTTGTCACCTCCTCAAAGAATGCAATAAGACTTGTAAAGCAAGACCTACCCCTCACAAATCCGTGCTGGCTGTCCCTAATCAAGCAGTGTCTTTCCAGATACTCATAAATCCTATCCCTCAGTACCCTTTCCATTAATTTGCCTATCAGGCCCGGTGGACTTGTCTATCCTCAAGTTTTTCAAAATGCCCAACACATCTTCCTTCCTAACAAGTATGTCTTCGAGCATACCAGTCCATTTCACACTCTCCTCTTCAACAATACGGTCCCTCTCATTTGTAAATACTATCCTAGATCGGACTTACCCTCGTTCTCATCATTCTCAAGTTTCTCACATTCGCATAAAATGCCTTGAGATTATCCTTGATCCTACCCGCCAAAGATTTTTCATGCCCTCTCTTAGCTCTCCTAATCCCTTTCTTCAGCTCCCTCCTGGCTATCCTGTATCCCTCCAATGCTCTGTCTGAACCTTGTTTCCTCAACCTTATGTAAGCCTCCTTCTTCCTCTTTACAAGACATTCAACCTCCCTCGTTGTAGGGGGTAGTGTAATTTTTAAATGGTTAGCTGCATTTTAGTCTTTTCTACCTTATAGCAAACACAAGTGCCTTATAGTAAACACAAGCAGACACTCGAAACTGGTGCCGGACCTCCCCCATGATTTTATGAATGAAACAATTGTAACAGCTTTCCTCGATAGCTGAGAGACCGCCCTTAACCACAGTTGTACAACATCATCCATATAAGGAAAGAACGGGGAACTCGAACACTGATTGGCCAAGTGAGTAACAAAATAATCGCAGGCACCAGAACCCAAATAAGGAAAACAGTGGGGAACCCTAGCACTCGTTGGTCAAGACAGCAGTAGGAGACCCGCCCACATTTACGTGTTTTTTTAGATTACTTACAGTGTGGAAACAGGCCCTTCGGCCCAACAAGTCCACACCGACCCGCCGAAGCGCAACCCACCCGTACCCCTACATTTACCCCTTACCTAACACTACGGACAATTTAGCGTGGCCAATTCACCTGACCTGCACATTTTTGGACTGTGGGAGGAAACCGGAGCACCCGGAGGAAACCCACGCAGACACGGGGAGAACATGCAAACTCCACACAGTCAGTCGCCTGAGGCGGGAATTGAACCCGGGTCTCTGGCGCTGTGAGGCAACAGTGCTAACCACTGTGCCACCGTGCCGCCCACCATGGTGTATATAATGTGTGGAGATTATTATTAAGGGGTGTGTACCATTTTCGCACCCGACTTTGCAAAGTTGAATGAAAAGTTTTGGACAGACTCCTCCGTGTCTTTGTTCCTGGGAAGGGAAATAAAAGTGCCGGAGATGGGGCTGGACAGCCCCATATCTCGCACATCGTCAACCAAGGTTCCCTCACATGACCATCTCTTCCCTGCCTGACAGGTACATACATATCAAGGACACGTCGTATCTGTTTCTTGAAAAGTTCCACATTTCCACGACATCCTTCCTTGACAGCCTTTGCTCCCAACCTATGCTCCTCAGACCCTGTCTTACAGCATCGTATTTACCCTTCCCCGAATTGTAAAACCTACCCTGTTGCACGCACCTATCTCTCTCCATAACCAAGGTGAAAGTCACAGAATTGTGGTCACGATCACCAAAATGTTCGCACACTAACAAGCCCATCACTTGCCCCGGTTCATTACCAAGTACCAAATACAATATGGCCTCCCCTCTGGTCGGACAATCTACATACTGAGTTAGAAGAGCTTCCTGGACACACTGCAAACACCGCTGCAGGTATCCCAGGCTGCTATGTCATTCAGAGAAGGACATCTGCCCATCCTCATGTGGTCTGCACGACATAGCCACAGCAAAGTATTTGCCTCCCAATTACTCTCTTCAAAGGCCAAGCAAGTTACTGAGTTCAACGGCAGCTAGGACTGGGCAAGAAAGGCTGGTCAGCCAGAGACACCCACATCCCATACCTGATTTAATAAATAATCCATTAGGATGATCCCACTGGAACCGTGCAGCGACCAGGGTCCTGGCCGATCATGTCGGTAGGTTTATGGACAGGGCTTTAAACTGACAGAGAGGATGCTGGGACAGGGTTCAGGTGAAAGGAACTTCCCAAATCCAAAGGGAAAAGGTGAAGCAATGGAACAGCATGGGGATGTGGCTGAAAACAAGCAGAAAGGAACAGGATGGGACAGAGTTTAACTAAAACTGTACATCAGCGAAAAGATTTGTGACAGAAAACTGTGGGAAAGAATAAGTTATGTTTTTAATGGACAACGTCACTGTAATAAGATCGATGGATTTGTGACACAGAGATAAAGGAGATTTAGACACCAGGGAGACATGGATACAGGGTGAACAAAAATATTCAGTGCAAACTCAGGCAAACAATAATGGATAACAAAGGCATTACAGAGAAAGCATTTGGCTGCAGATCATGAAGTAGAGTCAGTCTGAATGTAAATTGCTACTTGCCAAGGACACAAGCAGCAGAAGAGTTTTAGCCACTGAAGAGTATTCCATTGCTCATCATTGCATTACACAGGGACTCATTGGAATTTTTTTTAACAAAGGCATTGTGATAATTTTGGAAAACTTCAATATTCGCATAATCTGGGACAACACACGGTCAACATTGATATTGGAATAGGAGATCGGTTAATTTTTTTTCAGTGTTTCTTTGAAAAACACTTTGTGCAACTGGCTAGGGACATAACTATCGCAGAGCGACCGTGTGATGAAACTTCGTGAATGAGTGATGTCACCGGGAGAGATCCTTCGGTAAATTGTGATAAAGTGCAGTTTAAATAAATATAAAGTTTTAAAGTGATTCACAGAGGACAAGCTACAACTAGAATCAAAAAGCCAATTACATGTGTGTGAGAGGAGAACTGACCAAGGTAAACAGGCTAAACAGACTGAGACATGTGTCTGTAAATGGACAGTAGAAAATATTTGAAGGAACAGTGCAACAGAAGGAAATTCCATTGAAACAGTATAAACCTCAGCAAGAAATCCCCACTGGTCCCGCACTCAGGACAAAAGGGATCATTCTAGATTAGGAGGCTGAGAAGATCCCCAAAAAGTACTTAAATCCTGAAGTCAGAGAGTGTTTTAGGAGTAAATGTTAATGGATTGCAATGGGTCTGCTCGCAGGAGGAGGGCTGTGGGAAGGGGAATCACGGTCAGGGTTCATTGACACAATAGGAACAGGGAGAGGTGAAGGTGCTGGAGGTGGTGAGAGTGTTACACAGAGTGGTCAGGGTGTTACAAAGCCAGGACGGATTGCTGCCGCTGGAGGGGTTTGCAGAGGTAGAGAGAGACATAGGTATTTTTATTTATTCATTCATGGGATGTGGGTGTAACTGCCTGGACTAACATTCTTTGACCCAACTGATAATTACCCAGAGGGTAGCTCAGAGTCAGCCATATTGCTATGGGTCTGGAGTCACATTTC
>NC_057716.1:112678466-112697293 GCF_004010195.1 Chiloscyllium plagiosum
AGTTAAGTTTACTTCTTGGAATAAATAAATAACGTTTGATTCATTGAATAAATGATTAAAGTTTGATTGAATGAATGATGTTTGATTCTTTGAATGAATGTGTTGAATTCAATGCATTGAATGAATGAATGAATGAATGAATGAAGCTCTGCTCATAGAATGTATGAGTGCAGTCTGATTCATTAAACATATGAGTTAAGTTTGTTTCATTGGATGAATAAATAACGTTTGATCCATTGAATAAATGATCGAGGTTTGATTTAATGAATGGATGCAGTTTGTTCTATTTAATGGATGCGTTACGTTAGAGACATTGAATGATTGAGAGAAGCTCAACTCATTTAATTAACACGTGCTATTTGCTTCATTGAATAAATGAATGCAGTTTGATTCATTAAATTAATGTATTAAGTTTGTTTCATTGTATCAGTGAATACAGTTTGATAGATTGAATGCACAATTGAAGTTTGATTCAATGAATGAATAAATGCTATGTGTTTTTTGAATGAATGCCTCAAGCGCGAGGCATTGATTTTCTGTAATAAGCTCTTCTCATTGAATTAACACATTGCAGATTGTTTCATTGAACGAAGGAGTTCAGTTTGATTCACTGAATGAATGGGTGTAGTTTGTTTCAGAAAATAAATAAATGCAGATTGATTTACTAATTTATGAATTAGGTTTCATTCACTGGATCAATAAAACATGTTTGCTTCATTGAATGAATGATTGACGTTTGATTTTTTGAGTGAATGAGTTCATTTCGACGACTTGTATGAACGAGGTAAGATCTACTCATTGAATTAACACTTGCAATTGGCTTCATTGAATGACTAAGTGCAGTTTGATTCATTGAATGAATGAATGCAGTTGGATTCATTAAATTAATGTTTTAAGTTTGTTTCATTGAATTAACGAATAACTATTGATTCATTGAATGTACGATTGAAGATTTATTCAATGAATGAAAGCATGCTGATTGTTGCATTGAGTGAAAGCGTTAACTTCGAGATATTTATTTTGTTGACGACGCATTGAATTAAAACGTGCAGTTTGTTTCATTGACTGAATGCTTGCAGCTTGATTCATTGTAAGCATGAATGAAAACAGTTTTTTCAGTAAATAAATGAGTTTTTTTTCATTAATGAAAGGGAAATGCTTCACTCATTGAATTAACACATGCAGTATATTTCATTGAATGACTGAGTGCAGTTTGATTAATTGAATGAATGCAGTTGGATTTATTACATGAATGTATTAAGATTGTTACATTGATTTAATGAATGACGTTTGATTCATTGAAAGTACGATTGAAGTTTGATTCAATGAATGAATGCAGTTTGTTTCATTGAATGAATGAGAGAAGCTCTACTCGTTGAATTAACACGTGCAGTGTGGTTAACTGAATGAATGACGCAGTAGGATTCATTGAATGAATGTATGAATGCAGCTTGATTCGTTCAATGAATGAGTGCAGTTTGATTCATTAAATGTTTGAGATTAGTTTGATTCATTGCATCAAGGCATAACATTTGATTCATTGCCTGAATGAATGTAGTTTGATTCTCTGAATGAATAACCTTGAGACATTGAATGATTGAGAGAGCTCTACTCATTGAATTAATATGTGCAGTTTGCTTCATTGAATGGATGAGTGGAGGTTGATTCATTAAATATCTGAGTTAAGCTTGTTTCATTGAATCAATATATTCATAGAGTCATAGAGATGTACAGAATGGAAACAGACCCTTCGGTCCAATCTGTCCATGCCGACCAGATATCCCATAACAATCTGGTCCCACCTGCCAGCACCCAAAAAATATCCCTCCATACCCTCCTATTCATATACCCATCCAAATACCTCTTAAATGTTGCAATTATACCAGCCTCCACCACATCGTCTGGCAGCTCATTCCAGACACATACCATGCTCTGTGTGAACAAGGTGCCCCTTAGGTCTCTTTCCTATCTTTTCCCTCTCACCCTAAACCTATGCCCTCTAGTTCTGGGCTCCACAACCCCAGGGAAAAGACTTTGTCTATTTATCCTATCCATGCCCCTCATAATTTTGCAAACATCTAGAAGGTCACCCCTCAGCCTCCGCCGCTCCAGGGAGAACAGCCCTAGCCTGTTCAGACTCTCCGTGTTGATCCTCAGATCCTCCGACCCTCGCAACATCGTTGAAAATCTGTTCTGAACCCTTTCAAGGTTCATAATAAATGATTGAAGTTTAAATCAATGAACGGATGAATGCAGTTTTATTTTTTGAATGAGGGAGTTAAGCTCGAGACATTGGAAGAATGAGGGAAGCTCTTCTCATTGAATCGTGCAGCTTGTATCGTTAAATGAATGATTGCAGTTTGATTCATTCAATGAATTAATCAACGCAGTTTGATTAATAAAACAAATGAATGCAGTTTTCATTGAATCAATGAATAACGTTTGATTCATTGAATGAATGATTGAAGTTCGATTCAATGCATGAATGAATGCAGTTTGTTTCATTGAGTGAAAGCGTTGAGCTCAAACGTTGAAAAAAATGAGAGAATTAACACGTGCACTCTGTTCCATTGAATGAACGCGTGCAGTTTGTTTCATTGAATGAATGCGAGAAGCTGGACTCATTGAATTAACACGTGCAGTTCGTTTAACTGAAAGAATGAGAGGAGCTTTACTCATTGAATTGACACGTGCAGCCAGTTCCATTGAATGAATGCGTGCAGTTTGTTTCATTGAATGAATGAGTTAAGTCGTGGCATTGAATGAATGATAGAAACTCTACTCATGTGCCTTGTTTTTCATTGTATGAATAAGTGCAGTTTGATTCATTAACAGTATGAGTTAAGTTTGTCTCATTGAAGCAATGAATAGCTTTTGATTCATCGAATGAATGACTGAAGTCTTAATCAATGAATGAATGAAAGCTGTGTGCTTCATTTAATAGTGTTCAGCGTGAGATATTGAATGAATGAGAGAAGCTCTACTCATTGACTTATCACGTGCAGTTTGTTTCATTAAACAAATGAGTGCAGTTTGATTAATTAAGTGTATGAGTTTAGTATGATGCATTGAATCAATACGTAAAATTTAATTCATTGCATGAATGACTGTAGTTTGATTCAATGCATGAATGAATGCAGTTTGATTCTCTGAATGAATGAGTTGAGTTGATACATTGAATGACAGATCTCTACTCGTTGAATCAACACGTGCAGTTTGCTTCATTGAATGTATGGGTGCAGTTTGTTTCATTGAATAAATGAGTGCAGTTTGACTAATTGAATGCATGAGAGAAGCTCTACTCATTGAATTAACACGAGCAGTCAGTTTCTTTGAATGAATGCGTGCAGCTTGTTTCATTGAATGAATGCGTTAAGCTCGTGGCGTTGAATGAATGGTAAAACTCTCCTCACTAAATTAACATGTGCAGTGAGTTTCATTGATTGAATGCTTTTAGCTCGTGACATGGATGAATGAGAGAGGCTCTACTCATTGCATTAACCCGTGCAGTTTGTTCCATTGAATGAATGAGAGCAGTTTGATTCATGGAATGAATGAATAAATGCATTTTGATACATTAAATGAATGAGTGCAGTTTGACTTATTAACTGCACGAGTTTAGTTTCATTCATTGAATAAATTCATAACATTTGATTCTTTGGGTGACTGGATGCACTTTGTTTCATTGAATGAATGAGAGAAGCTCCATTTATTGTGTTAACACATGCAGTTTGTTTCATTTAGTGAATGATTGCAGTTCAATTATTTGAATGAATTAATGCAGTTTGATTAATTGAATGAATGAATGCAGTCCGATTCACTAAATAAATTAGTTAAGATTGTTACATTGAATCAATGAATAACATTTGATTCATTGAATGAATGATTGAAGTTTGAATTAATGAATGAATTAATACAGTTTTATTCTTTGAATGAACGAGTTAATCTCCAGACATAGAATGAATGAGAGAAGCTCTGCTCATTGAATCGTGCAGTGTATGTCGTTAAATGAATGACTGCAGGAGCTCATGTAAAGCAAAAGTGCCAAAGCCAGATAGCACTCAACGCTTATGTGTGGACTTTCGCAAAGTCAATGCAGATACAAAGACCGATGCATACCCAATTCGGCGTTTGGAAGATTGTTGAAAATTTCGGAGAACCAATTACATTTCTTAGTTGGATTTGCTCAGAGGCGACCAGCAAGTACCCTTATCAGAAAGAGCAGAAGCAATTTCGGCTTTTGTAACGGATGGTATCATTTTAAAGTATGAAAATTTTGGTATGAAAACTGCTCCAGCTACATTTCAGAGACTAAGTAATAAGGTCATTGCTGGATGACCCAGCGATGCTGTGTATATCTATGACCTGGGGATTTTCAGCCACTCATCGAAGAAGCATTTACAATATTTATCAGACTTGTTCGATCGAATTCAGAAGGCAGGCTTGGTGATAAACCTCGCTAAAAGTAAATTTGCCAAAGCCCAAGACAACGTTCTGGGCCATGTTAATGTGCACGGACAAACTGCCCCACCGCGATTTGAAAATAAACGTAATTTCCAGTATCTTCGTCAAAAAAAGCAGTCCGACTGGTTCAAAAGTTTGAACCGAATTTTAGCAGTGCGGCTGCTCCATTCACTGTTTTGCAAAAAAGAAAAGGCACGATCTTTCAGTTGTAAGCAGACTGTCATGAGATGTTTGACAGCCTGAAGTCCATGTTAAATGCCAGCCTAGTATTTGCCAAACCTGATAATGCAAAGCCTTTTAAAGTGGCTAGCGATGTCAGTGATATGGGTTTCAGTGCTGTGCACCTGCAGGGGAATGACGAGATCTATTAGGCGTTTGTCCAGGAAGTTGAACGTTCATCAGCAGAAACATTCGTCAGTTGAAAGACCTTTAGCTTGGTGTTGGTACTTTAATATTAAAGTGTTTATATTACCAACAACGCAATCATGTACTGCATTCATAACCCATTGAAATTTGTGAAGACAATTAAGGACAATAATGCCAGACTGTTTCGATGGATCGTGTTGTAACAGCCATTAAACTTGAAAATTATGCATGCGGCAGGTCGTGTAAGCGTGCTTGCCGATGTAATGGCGAGATTCGAATGTAATGATGGAAGTGATTGCTGGAGTAGGAGAAACACAGGCTGAATCTGAATGCAGTTGTGCGTGGTTTACTTTTTTTGTCAGTGAATGTTTACGTGTAATTTTGGGAGACGTGTTAAGGCGAGGACAGCTGATATAGATAGGGAGATGTGCCAGGGTTAGGAACAGTTGTATAGATACAGTGAACGGTCAGTGTATGAGAGGCTTTATAGATATGGAGAAGTGTCACGGAAGGAGAGGTTACAAAGATCAGGAGACGTGTCAGCATTAGGACAGGATAAATACACGGGGAGCTGAGTCAGGGTTAGGAGAGGGTTATACACATGGGAAATTTTCCGGTTAAGAAAAATTATCCAGATACGAAAAGGTGTCCGGTCCAGGAGTGGTATATAGATGGGGCGGAGCGTCAGGGAGACGAGAGATTATATAGATAGGGAGACATGTCAGAAATAGGAGAGTTTATACGTAGGGAGAAGTGTCAGGGTTAAGACAGGTTATCTAGATACGACGAAACGTCAGGTCCAGGGGACGTTGTACGGGTAGGGAGAAGTGTCAGGGTTTAGGAGAGTTTATATATAGGGAGAAGTGTCAGGGCCAGATTAGGTTACATAGATCTGGAGAAAAGTCAGGGTTACCACAGGTTGTATAGATAGGGAATAGTTTCAGGGTTAGAACAGGACATATAGATAGGGAGAAGTGCCATGGTTGGAGACGTTATATAGACATGGAGAACTGTCAGGGCTAGGATAGTTTATGTATATAGGAAGAAATGTCAGGGCTACAATAGGTTATATAGATAGGTAGAAGTGCCAGGGTTATCTCAGGTTATATCGATAGAGAATAGTGTCAGAGTTAGGACAGAATATTAAGACAGGGATAAGTGTCAGGGGTAGGTCAGGTTATATAAATAGGGAGAAATGTCAGGTTTAGGAGAGTTTACACAGCTAGGGAGAAGCATCAGGGTTAGGAGAGGTTATACAGATAAGAAGTTGCAGGGCTCGATAGGTTATGTAGATAGGGAGAAATGTCAGGGCCACGAAAGGTTTTATAGATAGGGAGAAGTGTCATGGTTGGAGTCGTTACATAGATAAGGAAAAATGTGAGTGTTAGGAGAGGGTAAATAGATAGGGAGAACTGTCAAGGCTTGGAGTGAGTATCTAGATATGGCGAAGTGACAGGCCAGGAGAGGTAATGCACATAGTAAGAATTGGCAGGGTAAGAACAGGTTACACAGACAAGGAGACAAGGAGAAGGGTCAAGTTTAGGAACCGTTATATAGATAGGGAGAAGCGCCAGGTTTAGGAAAGGTTATATAGATAGAGAAAAATGTCAGGTAATATAGATAGGGACATGTGCCAGGGTTTGGAGAAGATGTATACACGCAGGGAACCTCGATTAACCAAACAAGATGGGCTGCCACTTTTTCAGATAATCGATTATTCAGTGAATCGGTTTAATATTTTTACTCCGCGGCTTGGAAGTTTTAATGTCTGCTCCTCGTTAAGGAGACTGCAGCAGCATAGTGTACACGAGAGCCCTGACCCCAACACCGCCACGCTCCCGGCCCTGCCATGTCCGACATCGCCCCATCCTCCCCAACCCTGCCCAAAACCGCCGCATGCTCTCTCCCCAACCCCATCTAACATCAGCCTCGCCCCCGCCCTCGTCCCTCACCGCCCACCCTGTGCGCCTCACCGTCTACCCCACCCTCTCCCCAGGGCAGCCAGACTGGATACCAACAACACTACTGCTGCAGCATCTGCCTTTGTGGGGTAAGTCTCCAAATAGTGCACACACAGCTACAACCACACACAAATTTTCTCTGCAAGTGTTGACAGGTTCCACCTTTGCCCTGTTCAGGACAATGTTGGAGAAATTATCTGGGGAAGTTGGGTTTAGGTTATACACCTGTGTGGAACTCCATGCAAAGTGTGTGAGGAGAGAGAGAGAGATGAGTGGGGGTAAGTCACTTGGAGATGAAAGCTGTCTAATCAGTGTATACAAAAATCGTGATCACTGTTGGAAACACGTCTTTGATGTAATATTTCTATCAGGACCTCGAGCTCTCCTTCGGATAATTCGATT
Source organism: Chiloscyllium plagiosum (assembly GCF_004010195.1). Taxonomy (NCBI): domain Eukaryota; kingdom Metazoa; phylum Chordata; class Chondrichthyes; order Orectolobiformes; family Hemiscylliidae; genus Chiloscyllium; species Chiloscyllium plagiosum. Next base: position 112,685,660 of record NC_057716.1, read on the forward strand.
TTCTGATAATTGGCATTCGTATAATCGAGGTACCTCTGTATAGGAAAAAAGTGTCAGGCTAAGGAGACGTTTTATAGATAAGGAGAAGTGGCAACGTTTGGATAGTTTATATCGATGCAGAGATGTTTCAGCGCTAGGATAAGTAAAATAGATAAGGAGAAGAGCCTGATTTTGGAGAAGTTATATAGATAGCAAGGAGTGTCAGGAGTTTTAGGAGAAGTTATACAGATACGGAGAAATGTCTGTGTAAGGAGATGTTATATACGTTTGGAGAACTGTCAGGGTTAAGATAGGGTAAAAAGAAAGGGAGAAATATCAAGGACAGCACAGGTCATATAGATAGGGAGGAGTGTTAGGTTTAGGACAGGTTATATGGCTAGGGAGAAGTGTCTGGGTTCGGATAGTTGATATAGATAGGGAGCAGCAGCAAGGTTTGCATGGGTTACATGTATAGAAAGAATTATTTGGGCTAGGATTAGCTGTCTACATCGGGAGAAGTGTCAGGGTTAGGTCAGGTGACATAGATAGGGAGTATTCTTAGGGTTAGGAGGTATTACATTGATTGGGAGTTTGTCAGGCTCAGGAGAGAATTTCTATACATAGGGAGACGTATCAGGGAAGTAGAGGTTATATAGGTAGTGAATAGTCTCAGGGCTCGGAGAGGATTCTGGACAGGGAGAAGTGTCAGCATTAGAACAGGTTGCATAGCTAAGGAGGAGTGTCAGTTTTTGGGCAGGTTATATAAATGGGGCAAGTGTCAGTGTTCGGATAAATTATATATATGGAAAGAAGTGTCAGGGTCAGGACAGATTATATAGATAGGGAAACGTGTCAATGGCTGGTTATCTCGATATGAAGAAGTGCCAGGGCTAGGAAAGGTTCTATCGAAAGGGGTAAATGTCATGGTTAGGATAGGTTAAACAGATAGTGAGAAATGTCAGGGCGAGGAAATTTATATAGATAGGGAAAATCACAGGGTTAGAGAGGTTATATAGAAAGGAAAAAGTATCAGGGTTAGGATACGTTATATAAATGCACAGAAATGTCAAGGTTAGGAGAGGTTATATACATATTGAGAAGTGTCAGGTATAGGACCGGTTTTATAAATATTGAGAAATGTCACGGTTGGGAGATTTTATCTAGATGTTGAGAAGTGTCACGTTTAGGATAGGTTATATAGAAAGAGTGTAGTGCCAACGTTAGGAGAGGTTGTATAGGCAGGGAGAAGTGGTTAGATAGATATTGAGACGTGCCGGGTTTAGGGCATGTTATATGGGCATGGAGAAGTGTCAGGGTTAGGAGATGTTATATAGATGTTGAGAAGTGTCGGGTTTTGGACAGGTTATATATATAGGGAGCAGTGTAAGGTTTAAGAGAGGTTATATAGGTAGGTCGAAGGGTAAAGGATAGGACAGGTTATATAGATGTTGGGAAGCGTCGGGTTTAGGAAAGGTTATATGGACAGGGAAATGGTTTAAATGCTGGATGATTTAGGAGTGACAGGAAGATTGCAGGGATGGAGTGGTTCACAAAGTGAGTGAGGACTGGATTATTTGGTGCATGTACAGAGATAAGGAGGGCCATAGGAGCTGCAGCAGATAACAGACGTAAGTAGCGATAAATGGGCTTGAGGAAGTTACAAACCTATGATGAATTGTCGTCTGGGGCAACTTGCAGAGATAAGAATGTATGCACATAATAGAGAATTTTACTGACTACCCTCACTCAGCCTTACAGTGTCATATCAAACACTGACACCGAATGCTCCTGCTGACCCGCCCTATCAGCCTCGTAGTATCCGATCAAACATGAACATGGAATCGTCCTTCTCACTCACTTGCTTCAGCATGATTGTGTCAGATCAAACACTTACGCGGAAAATTGCTGCTGACTCCCCTATTACAGGCTCTTGGTGTCAGATTGACAAGGAAGCAAGGAAACTTCCCTCACTCAGCCTTATGTTGTCTGATCACACTGACAGCGTCATGGTGCCAGATCAGACTCTGACACAGAACCCTACTGTTGACTCCCTCCCTCGTGCGCATGTTTTCAGCTCAAACATTGACACGGAAACCTCATGCTGACTCCATTCAGTCAGCCTCATGATGTCCGATCAAACACTGACGTAGAAGGTTGCTGCTGATTATAATCTATTAGCCTCAACAGGTTCGATCAAACACTGACAGCGAAACCTCTTGCTTACTCCCCTCGCTAGACATTGTTTCAGATGGTTTCAGATCAATGTCTAATACGGAAACTTCATGCTGTGTCTTCTCTGTCAGCCTCACGGTCTCGGATCAAACACTGAAATACACAACTCTTGGTCAATCCAATCCTTCAGCCACAGTGTGTCAGACCAAACATTGACATGGGAACCTCCTGCTGACTACCCTCCCTCAACCTCATGGCGTCAGATCAAGCGATTAATAAGGAAACCTCCTGCTGATTCGCCTCATTCAGACTCATGGTGTCAGATCAAACCCTGTCTCGGAAACCTCCCGCAGACTCCGCTGAGTGAAACTCGAGGTGTCAGATCAAACACTGACACGGAAACCTCCAGCTTAATAACGTCCCACAGCCTTATGGTGTCAGATCAAACACAGGCACGGAAAACTTCTGCTGACGTCCATCCCACAGACGTTTGGTGACAAAGCAAACACTGACATGGAAACTTCTTGCAGACTCCCCTCCCTCAGCCTCACTGTGTCAGATCTAGAGTTGAAATGGAAATCTCCTGCTGACTCCCCTCCTCCGAACTCATGGTGTCTGATCAAGCACTGACTCAGAAGCCTCCTACTGACTCCTGTCAGTCAGACTCAAGTTTCCAGATCAAACATTGATATGGAAATTTCTTACCGACTGCCCTCGCTCAGTCTCATGATTTCAGATAAAGCATTGACATGGATTCCTTCTATTTATTCCCTCCCACAGCCTCACGTTGTCAGACCAAACACTGAAACAGAAATCTCAGTAGTCTTCCCTCCGTCAGCCTCATGGTGTCACATCAAACACTGACACGAAAAGCTCTAGCAGACTCCACACTCCCTCAGCCTCGTGGTATCCAATAAAACACTGACACCGAAAACTCTGCTTAATCTCTCCCACAGCCTCATGGAGTCAGATCAGACGCAGTCACAGAAAACGTCTGCTGACTATTGGTGACAAATCAAACACTGAGTCAGAACCCTCCTGCTAACTCCGCTCTCTCAGACTCATGCCGTCAAATCAAATACTGCAGGAGAAAGCTCCAGGTAACGTTCATCCGTCAGGTTCAAGGTGTCAGATCAAACATTGACTCAGAGATCTCCTGTCGGGACGCCTCCCTCATGCTTCATCGTGTCAGATCAATCAATGGCAAGGAAAGTTCCTGCTGACTCACCGCTCTCAGGCTGATGGTATCGGTTCAAACATTGATGTGGAAAACTTCAGCTGACTCACCTCCCTCAGGCTCATGGCGTCAGATCAAACACTGGCTCGAAAACCTCCAGCAGATTCCCTCCCCTCAGTCTTATGGTGTCAGTCGAAACACAGACATAGAAAATTCCTGCCGACTCCCCTCCTTCAGCCTCATGGTAAATGATCAAACACTTATACGGAAAACTTCTCCTAAAGAACTTTCCACAGCCTTATGGTGTCAAATCAATCACTGAGATGGAAACCTCCTGCTGACTCCCCTCCTTCAAATCATGGTTTCCATTCAAACACTGACACAGAAACCTCTTGTAGAGCCCTCTCCTTCAGCCTTATGGTGTCTGATGAAACCTTGACACGGAATCCTCCTGCAGAAGCCCGTCCCTCAGCCTCATGGTGTCAGATCAAACTTTGACAGGGGCTCCTCCTGCTGACTCCGCTCCTTTAGATGCATGCTGTAAGACCAAACACTGACTTAGAAATCTTCTGCGAACTCCCCTCGCTCTGCCTCAAGGTGTCAGATCAATCGCTGATGCGGAAATTTCCTACTGATTCCCCTCACTCAGACGCATAGTATCTGATCACAAACTTACACGGAAAGTTCCTGCGGACTCTCTTCTCTCAGCCTCAAGGTGTCACATCAAACTCTGGCACGGAAACCGCTTGGGGTCAGGTCAAACACTGACTCGGAAACCTCCTGCACACTTCCCTGCTCAGCCTCAAGGTGTTAAATCAAGTGCTGAAACTGAAAACTCTGCTGACTCCCCTCTGTAAATGTCATGGTGTCAGGTCAAACACTAACTTGGAAACGTCCTCGTGACTCCCCTCAGTCAGACGCAAGGTGTCAGATCAAACATTGAATCGGAAAGCTCGTGCTGACCACCCTCACTCAGCCTCTTGTTGTCAGATCAAACACAGACACGGATACCTTCTTTTGACTCCCTCCCTCAGTGTCACGGTGTCCAATAAACACTGAGACAGAAAAGTCCTTCTTACTCCCCTCCCGCAGCCTCATGGTGTCACCGACAGAGAAACTTTCTGCTGACTTCCCTCCCACAGCCTTAAGCTGTCAAATCAAACACTGAGACGGGAACCTCCTGCTAACGCCGCTCTCTCAGACTCATGGCATCAAATCAAACACTTCAGGGGAAAGCCCCAGCTAACGCCCCTCCTTCACGCGCCAAGGTATCAGATCAAACACTGAGTCAAAAAAACTCCCGCAGGACCGGCTACCTCAGTTTCATGTTGTCAGATGAAAACCAGACACGAAAAGTTCCTGCTGACTCTCCTCCCTCAGCCTCGTGATGTTGGTTCAAACATTGACTCTGGCTGACTCCTACCCACAGTGTCATGGTGCTAGATCAAACACTGCCACGGAAACCTCTCTCAGCCTTATTGTGTCAGATGAAACACTGACACAAAAAACTCCTGCTGACTCCCCTACCTCGGCCTCATGGTAACCGCTCAAACACTGGCTCGGAAAATTTCTGCTAACATCCTTTCCACAGCCTAATGGTGTCAAATCAATCACTGAGATGGAAACATTCTGTTGCCTCCACTCTATCATCCTTATGGTACCAGATCAAATACTGACACAGAAACCTCCTTTTGACTCCCCTCGCTCTGCTCATGCTGTCAAAACAATTCTGACACGGAAAACTCTTGTAGGCTCCCCTCCCTCAGCATTATGGTGTCTGATGAAACACTGATACGGCAACATCCTGCAAACTCCTGTCCGACAGCCTCATTGTGTCTGATCAAACTTTGACACGGAGACCTCCTGCTGACTCTTTTTCACTTAACATATTGGTGTCAGATCAAACACTGACACGGAAACTACCCCCTTAGTTCTCTCACTTCGTCGCATGGTGCCACATAAAACGCTGACCATAAACCTCCTGCTGACTCCCCTCACTGAGCCTCATGGTGTCAGGTCTAAGACGGACACAAAACGGGCTGCTGACTCTGCTCCTTCAGACGGATGGTGTCAGATCAAACAGTGACACAGAAACCTCCTGCAAACTCTCCTCGCTCTGCCTCAAGGTGTCAGATAAAACGCTGACACAGAAAACTCCTGCTGACTCCCCTATCTCGGTCGTATGGTGTCAGGTCAATGACTGACATGGAAACCTCCTGCAGACAGCCTCCATCAGCCTCAAGGTGTCAGATCAAACACTAATACGGAAACATCCTGCTGACAACCCTCCCTCAGACGCATGGTGTAGATAAATCACTGACACTGAGAACTCCTGCAGACTCCTATCGCTCAGCCACAAGGTGTCACACCAAACGCTGACATGGAAACATTCTGCTGACACACTTCCCTCAGACCCATGGTATCAAATCAAGCACTGACACTGATACCTCCTGCAAACTCCCCTCGCTCAGCCTCAAGGTGTCAGATCAAACACTGACATGGAAAGCTACTGCAGACTCACATCGCAATTCCTCATGGTATCAGACCAAGCACTAACACGGAGACCTCCTGCTGTCTTTCCTCCGTCAGCCTCATGGTGTCATATCGAAAACTGACATAAAAACCTCTTGCTCTCTGCGGTCCCTTCACCACAATGTGTCAAATCAAACACTGACATGGAAACGTCCTGTTGACTCGCCTTCCTCAGCCTCATGGTGTCACATCAAATGCTGAAACGGAAAACACCTGCTGACTCCCCCTCCGTCAAACTCATGGCGTCAGAATCAAACGCTGATACGGAAATTTCCTACTGACTCTCCTCTCTCAGTCTCAAGGTGACTGATCAAACAGAGAAAAAAGAACAAAGAACAAAGAACATTTACAGCCCAGGATTATTCCCTTCGGCCTGAGGCGATCCAAATTTACTGTCCAAACTTGCCGCCTAATTCCTAAGCATCTATATCCCTCTGCTCCCCACATACTCATGATCTGTCCTGGCTCATTTTAAATGAATCCACCGTGCCTGCCTCGACCACCTCTGCTGGCAACGCTCACCACCGTCTGTGTAAAGTACTTGTCGCGGATAACCCCATCAAACCTTTCATCTCTCACCTTGAAAACGTGACCTCTTGTTATTGAATCTTTCGCCCTGGGAAAAGGCTTATCTCTATCTATCCTATCTATGCAATTCATGATTTTGGAAACCTCAATCAGGTCTCCCCTCAATCTCGTTTTTTTCCCATTTTGCCCTCCAGATTTCCATCTTGTATGTTCCCCTACTGGTCTTGTATTCCTCGATGGACTCATTCGATCCCTGCTAATGACAACTATCATATGGTCCTTCTTTTCCTTGCACAGAACCTCAATTTCGCTGGCCATCCAGCATTGCCTACACTGACCAGCCTTACCCTGCTCATGAACAAATAACCTGTCGCTAGACTCTGTAATCTCATTTGTTAAGGCCTCTTACTTTCAAGCCACTAGCTTCTCCCGAACAGCTTTTCAAAATGATTGCCCAAAAATTTCAAAATTGACCTCACTCAACTTCGAAATTTAACATTTATATTAGCACTATCTTTCTCCATAATTATTTTAAAACTAACAACAACTACATAACGGACACATGAGGCTGAATTGCCTCCTTCTGTTCACCTGTAACAGACTCGAGAAGCTGGGTGACCTCCTCTCCTTCCTGTATAACAGGTGCGAGAGGATGAATGGCCTCCTTCTATCCCGCTGTAACTGGCACATGGAGACAGAACTACGTCATCCTGTTCCTGAGCTGCACTCTCGATGTTCCTAATAATGTGCAAAGTTTATGGAAGGATTTAACAAAAACAGGAGCAGCATTGCATAAAATCAATGGGCAATAAATATTGCACCCAGGATTTTGAACTCTGGAAATTTTCTCACAGCCATCTTTTGAAGCTGCCCTGTTACTTTATCACTGGTTTCTTTTATAAAGAACATGGAATATGCACGGTTCTGCCGCGTACTTGCTCTGCTCCCACATATACTTAAGAAAGAATAAAAAGATTTTTTGTCCATCCCTCAGCAACCTACATCCATTCCATCCAGACCGAGTAAATGTTGCCTTTTCGTGGGAAATGAGCTGTGATATAACAAAGGGATTAACTGAACCTGTTTGGGCAGTGACTGTGGTTAATGTCAGTCTTCATGAATTCCAATTATTCCAGTGGAGGTTTCCATCCTTTAATAATAAAAGCGCTCCGTCAAAGTGTTTTGCCAAAGCATAGCGGAAGCATCACTGTCAGCACTAACAGGGGTCAGCAGCTCCAGAGAGAGGGAAAGGAGAGATCAGCCTTTGAGAACGTCAGACTGCAATGTTCCGACAATAGATCTGAATCTGAGAACAATAGACTGGAATGTTCCAACAATGGAGCAAAATCTGAGAACAATAGACTGGAATGTTCCAACAATGGAGCAAAATCTGAGAACAATAGACTGGAATGTTCCAACAATGGAGCAAAATCTGAGAACAATAGACTGGAATGTTCCAACAATGGAGCAAAATCTGAGAACAATAGACTGGAATGTTCCAACAATGGAGCAAAATCTGAGAACAATAGACTGGAATGTTCCAACAATGGAGCAAAATCTGAGAACAATAGACTGGAATGTTCCAACAATGGAGCAAAATCTGAGAACAATAGACTGGAATGTTCCAACAATGGAGCAAAATCTGAGAACAATAGACTGGAATGTTCCAACAATGGAGCAAAATCTGAGAACAATAGACTGGAATGTTCCAACAATGGAGCAAAATCTGAGAACAATAGACTGGAATGTACCAAGAATGGACATGAGTTTATACTGGGATGTTTGGAGGCTTTCTACATGTTATGATCAATGGTCATTAGCATTGCGGATCGAATATGCACTTTACATTCTTCAATATTTTTATTATCCAATCCTGGCTTTCGTTGGTGTCCCTGGTAAGTCTTACTGTACGTTCATTACTTCTATAAACCATGTCTGACAGTAATACTGTTCTTTCATTGACTCTACTATCCTTGTATCTTGTTCCTGCTAAGACTCGAAATCCACATATTTATTTTACAAACCTCTGCTAAGTGCATTCATGAACTTACTAATTTACTCTCTCCCTCTTTGCTTCTGGCAACGTTACTCATACGTCTCTATGTTGGCCTAAATTTCAGCTGTGAGTCACGAATCACTTGTTATTTAAATATTAGGAGCATGGAGGTTACTTTCTTCTGTTCTGATTACAAACTCCATTTCCTGCCACTGATTCCATCCCATCCCTGGCCAATTTCTGATACTGACAACTATGGTCATCCCTTTGGCCATGAGCCGATTCCTGACACCAAGCCCTGCTTATTCGTAATTGTAACTACTGAAACCTCTTGGATATACTTCACTAGCTCACCCTATCTATTATTTGAACCACGAGCTGTGACAAACTGTCTGAAAGATGGCAATAATCTGCTACTGACACTCCCAGCTTCAAACTTGCAGGAACACATCTGAGTCAATACTGCACAGCTCCTGCCTGAACTCTCACAAAAATCCCCATTCATCCATCATTCCTGCGCACAATAATCTATATGATTATTATCCACTCTTTATCTGTTTTCCACATATTTCAACCACATGTTGTGTTTCTATGTTAATTGACTGCTTCTTTCTTGAATGTAAATCTCTCTGTCCTTCTGTATCATTGCCTGGCCTTGGTTTCTGGCTCCCTCACTTTCTGCTGTGCCCCATGTGGTGCCCTACGGTCAGGGGCGTGTGTGCTGGTCTCCTGTTCACTTCCTGCTGCGTCTCATGTGTGTGTTCCATGGACAGGGATGTGTGTGCTGGGCCATTGTTCACTTCCTCGTGTGTCCCATGTGGTATTCCATGGACAGTGGGGTATATGTCGGGCTGTTGGTCACTTCCCGGTGTGTCCCACATGATTCTGTATGTTTGACAGGGAGTTCCAGCAGGTTTGACTCACGTCGTTGAAAGTCTCCCTGTCCACTGAACGCCTGTGTTGTTCTCTCTCAGCTGATCACTGTCAGTAACACGAGGAAGTTCCTCGAGTATTATTGTAAAGTTCAAGGTATCTAACTTTTAACGAAAGGGCCACTGACTTCTCCTGTTATTGAACTGTTTATGGAGGTGCAGGGGATGGTTTGCTGGAGATTGTGTAGTAGGCTGCCTCAGAGATTCATGGAGACCTGAGAATTTCGTTACCCAAGTCTAGACTGAGCATGGGGACTGTCGTTACAGCATCTCGGTCTGCAGCGTGAACAATAAATGGTGCAGAGGCTGCGGAGAGGGAAAGGTGTGTTTGTGAGTGTGCGCTTGAAAATGCATCTATTGTACCTGTCTGCATCTTTACTCGGACAAAGACTTTCTCACTCATCATTAAACACACACACACACACACACAATCTCTCTATGTCACGCATCCACGTCCCCACATACACACACTCCGTATCTCTCACACGCACACATATAAATCTGTGGGGTGAATTTGAATTTGCAGATTTGTATTTGCGGATGGATTCTATTTCGTTTAAAAACGCATTTAATTTGTAGGCAGTCAGTCAATGTGACACCTTATAAAGTATTGCTTTGGAAATAAAATGAGTCTGACTCCCGGGTAAGACACAGACAGACCCCAAACAAGATCTTCGCTGGTTTTGTGCATGGAAGGCCACATCTTAGCAAACATAATAGAATTCTTTGAGGGAGTGGCAAATTTGGTAGTGAGGAAGGGGCTACTGATGTCATATACATCGATTTCGGTCAGGCATTTGATGTAGTAGGCGGGTAGAAAAGGTTATGTCGCATGGGGTTCTGTCTGTTCGAGCTAGATGGACGGAGAACTGGCTGGACAGCAGGAGACAAGAAAACAGTAGTGGAAGGGAGTTTCACAAAATGGAGAAATATGACCAGTGGTGTTTCACATGGATCCGTGCTGGGACAACTGTTGTTTGTGATATACATATTTTATTTGAAGGAAGGTCCACCTGGTCTGTTTACCATTTTTTCAGATGACACTAAAATTGGTGGAGACGCAGAAAGTTGGGGGAGGACTGCCAGAGAACGCAGAAGATTACAGATAGATTGCAGAGTTGGTCGGGGAAATGGCAGATGGAATTCAATCTGGACAAACGTGAGTTGATGCATTTTGGAAGATCCAATTCAAGAGTGAACTGCACGGCAAATGAAAAAACAATCCCTGCGGAAAATTGATGTATAAAGAGATCTGGGTGAACAGGTCCATTGTTCGCTAAAAGTGGCAGGTTTATAGAGTGGTAAGAAGACATACAGCATACTTTCCTTCTCAAATCTTCTCAAAACTCGCTAACTTTCCTTTCTGCTAGTTTACACAGAACCCCATGCGACATCACCTGTTCCACCCGCCTACTTCATCAAATGCCTTACCGAAGTCCTTACCGATTTCGGAAGGGAAGAAAAGGGAAAGTGGAGAACGTCAGATCAGTTGACTTGTCATCCACAGGAGGGAAGATGTTGGAATCGATTGCATACAAAAGTAAGCAGGTCATATTACAGTTGAGCAGGAGTTTATTTCGGCCACTTTTGGAATACTGCATACAGGTCTGGTCGCCACATTACCAAAATGACTTGGATGTCTTGGAGACAGTGCACAGGAGTATAATCAGGATTTTGCCTGGTATGTAGGGAATTAACTATGAAGATATCTTTGGCATATTAAGATTATTTTCATGAGAAGGACTAGAGTTTCAGTGAGGACTTTACTGTGGTCAAAATCATGAGAGGTATAAACCGAGTGGATAGCAAGAAGCTTATTCCCAGAGAGGGGGACTCAGTTACGTGGAGTCACGAATTTAAGGTGAGAGAGAAATGCTTATTGGAAATATCTGTGAAAAGTTCTTTACACAGAGGATGACGAGTGCCTGGAATGCGTTGCTAGTTGAGGTGGTAGAAGGGGGCAAGATAGAGGCATTTAAGACATATCCAAACAGGCACATGAATGGGCAGAGAGCAGAGGGATACAGATCCTGAGAAAATGGCGACAGGTGTGGATAGAGGATTTGGATAGCACAGGCTTGGAGGGCCGAAGCGCCTGTTCCTGTACTGCAATTTTCCTTGTTCTTTGTAAATAATGGCGAAAAACATTTTTTGATACTTGAAAGAAAAATGAAGGCAAGGTCAAATGTGGAACAGTGAATGTGTGAACAGGATAATCTTTTATTGAGAACAGATAAATGTTAGGGAGATGAAACAGTTACATTGCTTCTGTCGTCATGGAGAAAGATCCTTCAATCTTCTGGAAATACAAAGTGACC
>NC_057716.1:112697793-112701863 GCF_004010195.1 Chiloscyllium plagiosum
GTTTTAGCGCAGAGAGACCTCCAGGTTCAGTTATATAATTCTTGAAGTTTGCATCACAGGATGGATAAGACAGTGCTTGGCATGTTTGACTATTGCTCAGTCCATTGAGTGTAGGATTTGGGACGTCATGTTGAGATTGTATGGACATTGGTGAGACCTCTTCTGCAATACTCCATCCAGTTGTGGCCGCCCAGTTATAGGGAGGATATTATTAAGCTGCAGGGGTTCAGATGAGATTAACCAGTATGTTGCTGGGTATGGAAGGCTTGAGATCGAAAAATGGCTGGATAGACTGAGTCCATTTTATGAAAAAAAAGATATGTAGACCAATTTAATGGTAGGTGCCTTTTCCTCAGGGTGCGGGATTCTCAAGAAGAGAGACCACATTTTTAAAGTTAGAAGAGAGAGATTTAAAAAAAAAAAGACATGGGGGCAAATTGTTACACAGAGGGTGGTTTGAGTGTGGAATGAACTTCCTGAGGAAGGGGTGCATGTGGGTACAATTACAATGTTTAAAATACATTTGCATGAGTATGTGAACAGGAATGGTTTGGAGGGATTTGGGCCAGCAACAGGCAGCTGGGATGAGTTTAGTTTGAGATTATGGTGGGTATCAAGTGAAGGGTCAGTTTCCATGCTTTATGGCTCTATGACAAGATTGTGATTTCATTCCAGTATTTAAGAAAGGCTGCAATAGAAAACCAGGGAAATAAAGACAAATTAGCTTAATGGTGGGTAAGTTGTAGAAGTGATTCTGCCAGACAGGAGTCACATTCATTTGGAAGAGGCAAGGATTGATGAAAGATGGTCAGCACGGCTTTGTGCGTACAAAGTCAGGCCTCATTAACTTGATACTTTTGTTGAAGTGGTGACCATACATTGTCTACACTAAAGTCAGCAGGGTCTTTGACAAGATTTAGCAAGATATACTGGTTCGTAAGATTAGTTCACATGGGATCAGGGGGAACTAGCCAACTGGATACAAAATTGGCTTGACAATAGGAGACAGAGGGCGGTGGAAAGGGTTGTTGTTCAGACTGGAGGCCTGTGACCAGCGGTGTGCCATAAGGTTCAGGGCTGGTCCACTGATATGCATCATCTACACAAACGATTTGGTTGAGAATATAGGAGTCATTGTTAGTAAGTTTGAAGATGATCAAATTAATGGTGCAGTGGTCAGTGAATACAGTTATCGAATACAGTGAATACACTGACCAACTGGGCCAGTGGTCCAGGGAATGAAAGATGGAGTTTAATTCAGGTTTTAGATTTTGTTAAGACAAACCAGGGATGAATGACACAGTTAATGGGAGGGCCCTGGCCAGTGTTGTCGAACAGTGTGAGACCAAGTGGTACAGTTACAGGTGGACATGGTGGTGAAAGTGGCATTTAGGACACTTGCCGTCATTGTCCAGCGCTTTGTTAGATACTTTGGAGATATTTGTAACATTGTCCTAAATAGTTCTCTTGGGCAGAGGAGGCTACGGAGTGATGTTATAAAGTTTTACAAAACCATACGGTTCCTAAGAATGGTGAATAGCCAAGGGGAAGTGATTCCAAAACTAGAGGCTATAAAGGGAGGTAAAAAAAATGTCTCTCACTATTCACTCTTTCTGTGCCTCTCATCATCTTGTCCACCTCTGCCAAGTCACCCTCACACATCTTCACTCCAATGAGAAAAGCCTTAGCTCCCTCAACCTTTCTTCATAAGACATGCTCTTCAGACGAGGCAGCATCCTGGTAAATCTCCTCTTTACCCTCTCTAAAGCTTCCACATCCATCCTGCAATGAAGAGACCAGAACTGAACACAATATTACCAGTGGGGTCCAGCTAGGGCTCTATAGAGCTACAGCATAACCTCGCAGCTTTAAAACTCGATCCCCCAGATAATGAAATCCAACACAATATATTCCTTCTTAACAAGCCTATCATCTTGGGTGGCAATCTTTGAGGGATCTCTGGACCTGTTACCCAAGATCCTTCCGTTCCTCCACAGTGCCAAAGACCCTGCCTTTAACATTGCATTCTGCATTCAAATTCAATCTTTCAAAATGAATGACTTCACACTTTTCCAGATTGACTTGCATCTGCCACTTGTCAGCCCAGCTCTGCATCCTGTCATTGCCCCGTTGCAAACTACAACAGCCCTCCACGCATATCACCACTCCACCAACGCTTGTGTCATTCGCAAACTTACTAACCCACTCTCCCACTCACACATCCAAGTCATTCATAAACTCACAAAGAACAGAGGTCCTGGAACCTCTCCCTGCAGACAAACACTGGTCACTGAGCTCCAGGATGAATGCTTTTCATCTGTCATCACCGTCTGTCTTCTGGGGGCCATTAATTTCATATCCAGACAGACAGGTTTCCCGGCAACCCATGTCTCTGTACTTTCTGAATCGAGCCTAAAAGGTGTTTTGTCACATTCTCAAAAGATTCAATAAGATTTATACGGCATGATCAGCCTTACAAAGCCATGCTGACTATCTGTAATCAAACTATGGTTTGCCAAGGAATCATAAATCCTGTATCGGAGTCCTCTCCAATAATCTGCACACCACAGACATAAGACTGACAGGTCTGTAATTCCCAGGATTATCCCTATTCCATTTCCTCAACAAGGGCATAAAATTTGCAACTCTGCAATCATCTGGTCCGACTCCAGTTAACTTTGAGGGTGCAAAGGTCATCGCCAAAGTGCAACAATCTCTTCCCTCGTTCATGCAATAACTTTGGGCACACCCCATCTGGTTCAGCGGACTTATCTATCCTTATCTTTTACAAAATTCTCAGCATATCCTCATTCTTAACATCAACCTGTTCACGTATATCAGCCTGTTTCAGGCTGTCCTCACAAATGTCCCTCTCAGCAGTGAATACTGAGGCATAGGATTCATCAAGGTCCTTTCCTACCTCCTCCGACTTCAGGCACTAGTTCCCTCCATTATCCCTTACAGGCCCTACTCTCACTCTGGCCATCCTCTTGTTCCTCACTTAAGTGGAGACTGCCTTTCGGTTTTCCTTAATCCTTCCCAACAATGATTTTTCATGTCCCCTTCTAGCTGTCCTAAGTCCACTCCTAAGTTCCTTCCTTGTACTTTCAGAGAATCCCTACAATGTGGAAACAGGCCATTTGGCCCAACACCTCCATATCAACCCTGCAAACAGTATCCTACCCAGACTCATTCCTCCACCCTATTACTCTCCAATTGCTCTGACTAATGCACCACACCTACACATCCGTGAACACTATGGGTAATTTATCTTGGCTGAGTCAACTGACATGCACATCCTTGGGATGTGGGGGGAAACCGGAGCACCTGGAGGAAACCGACGCAGACACGGGGAGAACGTACAAACTCCATACAGACAGTCGCCTGTGCCTGGAACCAAAATGGAGTCCGTGGTGCTATGAGGTAGCAGTGCTAACCATTGGGCCATCATGCTGCTCCATGTTACCCTCTAAAAAGCTGTCTGACCCTTGCTTCCTCAACCTTAAATAAGCTGCCTTCTTCCTCTTGACTAGATGTTCGAAATCCCTTCGAACCATGCTAAATGCTTCGCAGTCCATGTGGAGAATGTTCACTGGTCTGCCTTCATCTATCTCTTGGCCACCTCCTCGAAGAGTCAATCCGGTTTGTGAAACACTGTTTTCCACTCACAAAGCCATGCTGACCACCTCGAATCAGCCCTTGCTTTTGTTAATATATGTGGTACCTTTTTCTTATATTCTCCTCCAACAACTTCCCCACCACTTGGCTCACTGGGCTGTAATTTCCTGGCTTTTCCTGCAGCCCTTAAGTGATGGAATAGCATTATCCTCCCTCCAGTCTTCCGGCACCACACTGCATCTGTTGTTAATATAAATATTTCTGTTAGGGGCAGTGCAATCTCTTCCCTCGATTTCCACAATATTATAGGATACACCTAATGAGCTACTAAGGATTGATCTAACTTTATTTGTTTTAAGATTCCAGCACTTTCTCTTCTCTGTTGAGGATTCTTTCTAAGACATCACTATTTACTTCCCCATTTTCCCGAGCTTCCATGTCTTTCGCCACAG
>NC_057716.1:112702273-112703932 GCF_004010195.1 Chiloscyllium plagiosum
TCACTCGGCTGATCCTGGGAATGGAGGGAGTTTCTAATGAGAAGAGGTGGAGTAGATTGAGGTTGAACCCATTGAAGCTTAGATAATGAGAGAGAAATGGAATGGCCTATCCAAGATTCTGAGGGTCTCTGATCGGGCAGAAGCTGTGAAGTTTGAAAATAGAACAGTACAGAACAGCAACAGGTCCTTCGGCCTACCATGGCTGTGCTGTGCAAGATGCAATTCTAAATCATCCCATCTGCCTGCACATGGTCCATATCCCGTATCCCTGTTCATGTTTCTGTCTAACTACCACTTTGAAACTTTATTCACATTCTGTTGCTACGACCTCCCTCGGTAACCTCCACTCTCTATATTAAAAAAGAATTGTCACACACATCTCGTTTAAACGTCCTCTTTCTCACCTTAAACCTATGCACTCTAGTATTTGAAACTTACACATTGGAAAAGAGATTCCGACTATCCACATTATCTATCCCTCTCCGTATGTTATATTCCTGTACCTGGTCTCCTGTCAGCCTCTGATATTCTTGCAAAACAATCCAACTTTGTTTAAGTTCCTCTTCCACCTAACACACCATGAAAAACCTAACACAGGCAACGTGCTGATAAACCCTTTTTGTACCCTCTCCAATGTCTCCACATCCTTCCTATTGTGTGGAGATGAGAACTGCACACAGTGCTCGAAATGTGGCCAAGCAGAAGTTTCATACAATTACAACATCAGATGCAACCCACTAGAACCAACGTTGTGACCGATGAAGGCCAGTGTTCTATTTGTTTTCTTTCCTGTCTGAAACACTTCTGTTGCCATTTTCAGGGAGTTAATGTCTTGCACCAAGATCTTTCTGTTTGTCAACTTCCCTCAGTATCCTAAATTTCCACTTGAATCTGACATCACCTCACGCTTGTCCAGATTAAACTCAATTTGCCATTTCTCTGCAAATCTTTCCAACTGATCTATAAAGCTCTGCAACCTTGGACATTCTTGTTTGTTAACCCCATCTCCACCAATTTTCATTTCATCTCCAATAATAATCTTTGTCATTTCCCTTCGCTTCAGTTGTGAGAGAATTTGTAACCAGAGGCCATAAAATCCGATCAAGGGCTCACCCATTTAAGATGGAGATGAGGAGGAATGTCTTCACTCAGAGGATAGTGACTCTGTGGGAATTCCTGACTGGAGGGGGCTGTAGAGGCTGGGTCATTAAAAATATTTACAGCAGAGATGGTCAGATGTTAATGAATCAGGGAAACAAGGACTTTGTGGAAAAGGCAGGAAAGTAGAGTTGAAGATTATCAGGTCTGCCATGATCAGATTGAAGGACAGATCACCCTCAATGGGCCAAATGGCCTCATTCCCCTCCTACTTCTCATGGTCTTACCTCAAACTGAGCATCTACATTATAACATTGTGGGTCTCTGCTCAGAAAACTCCTTTAGATTAGGATTTTTAGATATTTATTATTACACAGCATTTGATCTACAATAGACAATTTTGTTGATGGCTCCTTGATATGATGTCATGGAAAACCATCTCGTATGCAATCCAGGATTCCATCCATTATAGACCTGATATTCATTAGTTATCCAGTCGGGATGGAGACCACCGTCACACACAGTAACTGTACTGCCCTTGCTACAAGTATATTCAGTGTC
>NC_057716.1:112704941-112713000 GCF_004010195.1 Chiloscyllium plagiosum
AAAAGGCCTTTTTTTATTCCTGCTGAAGGGCTTTTGCCCGAAAGGTTGATTTTGCCTGTCCTCGGATGCTGCCTGAATTGCTGTGCTCTTCCAGCACCACTGATCCAGAATCTGGTTTCCAGCATCTGCAGTCATTGTTTTTACCTCGGCAATGGAGAATGCGAGGTTACTGGGTTAGAGACAGTTACACAGATGAGGAGGGTTGCTCAAACTGAAAGAGGTTCTTGTGGTTGGGAGGGTTGGGGGAGAACCAGGGTGGAATTTAAATAGATATTTTTCTAAGAATTGGAGAAGAATAAGTAGATTATTGGTAGGTTTTGAGAAGAGATAAGCTGGCAATGAAAGTGAGTCTTATCGGAATTGGAGAGTCATAAAGATTTGGGGAAATTGCTAAAATTGGGAAATCGCCAGGAACTTCAAGAGATTACCCAACAAGGGAAGATTAAATGGGCTCCATAGATTGGGGGTTTTGACAGGACTCGAAGAGGTAATACAAAGAGAGATGGATTTAGGGTTATGGAGGTAGTGAGGGTTTGGAGCAGTTTACATAGACATGCAAGTTTTTGGGCAATACTAACACACACAGGCTTTAGTTAATGCAAGAATGGGAAACTTAATGGGACTGGAAGACCGCAGAAAGTTACGGACAATAGTGGTGGCTGCAGATGTTAACAGATTACAGAGAGACTTGCAGATTAGAGAGAGTGTGGGAATCGGATTCTGACAGACATTGTGGGAACTGGAGTAGCCTTGGCAAATGGGCAGTTTTCAGTTATAGAAGGTGCTGAAGGGACTGTGGGGCGTGGGGGGTGGGATTGTGGAGGCAGCTTGTGGCTTGAGATACGGATGGCTGCAGAGACTGCAGGGGATCATACAGACAGGGAGTGTTCTAAGAGCAGGAGAAAGTAGCAGAAATAGAGAAAGTGCAGAGCCTGAAGAAGGTTCAGCAATCAGCAGGTTTCAAGGTGCAGGATAATGTTACAAAAACAGGCGCAATTGTAGGGATTGGAGGACCACACAAATATAGGGAGAGCTTTCGACACTGCAGGATATATTACAGACATGGGGAGAGTTTCACAACTAAAGGGAATTAGAAAGACCAGGAGGCTTGAGGTTATTGGAGCAGCTTTAACTGCTCCAGAGAGAGATGTGGAGGCTGGAACAGGAGACATAGTTAGAGAGGGTTTTAAGAATAAGGAGGACCTTTCAGAAAAACAGACGGATGTAGGGATGGGACATGGTGAGAGTCATAGTGAGAATTATGGAAGCTCATGAAGGAAACGGAAATAAATAGTGTAGTCACATGGGGAGGACGTTAAAGGTATAAAGATATGTAGTGACTGAAGCAGATTACATACATAGGGAGGGGAGTAGGGACCAGCAGATTTTACAGAGATTGAGTGCGCTTTAGAGAAGAAGAGTTTATCGTCATCATTAGGATTATAGAGACTAAGTTCCATGATAGGGACGGTTGAAATGGAAGGTTTCTACAGGCATGGAGGATGTTATCAGGTGGAGGGGGTTCCTAAAGTCAGCAGTTCCTTGGGAGATTACACTGATAGTGAGATTCTCAGGTAGGAGCCTGACATAGTTACAAAGACAGGGAGGTATTTAGAGCTGGAAGGAATTACACATATTGGGACAGCTCAATGGAGTGAATAATCTTTCACAGACAAGGAAGGCTTGGAGGAGCTGGAGACGTTTCCCTAGATAGGGAAGGATGGAGAGGTTAAAGGCAAATACATTGACATGGAGGGCAGTATTGGTAGGAGGGGCTTACAGGGATAGACTGGACTGTCGGGGTTTACCGGGATGAAGGAATTTAGTATTTACCGGAGACGTTTAGGGATTAGGTTGTTAGGGATTGGAGAACCTGACAGAGACAGAGAGCATTGTGGGGAATAGAGAAGATTCCAAACAGAGGAAAGATGATCGGGAATGGAGGATATTACAGAGATCACTAATACAGCATGGGCCAGGATTGATACCTGGGGCCACCTGGGTTGTCTCAATGAGGACCATACAGCAGAGGGGAAAGAAATGCCCTCACAAGATGGTGGTATTGAGGCCTCGAATGTAGCTGTTCCTTGCTCAGCAGTGTCCTATATCTCTCAGCCATATTTCTGCCCTGTGTCCCCTACACCAGCTCCTCGGCCACACATCCATCCGGATTATCTTTCTATGTCTATCCTCACTGGCACATGGCACTGGGAGTAATCTGGAGCTCACTACCCTTGAGATGCTGCTTTTTAACTTCTGACCTAATGCCCGATACGCATTTCATAGGGCCCCATCCCTTTGTCTACCTCTGTCATGTGGGCCGATGTGCATAATAACCTCTGGCTGTTCACCCTCCACCTTCAGAATGTTCAGTAACAGCTCAGAGTCATCTTTGACCCTGGTACCCGGAAGGCAGCACACAATCCGGGGGTCACTTCTGCAGCCACACAGTCTCCTGTCTGTCCCCCTCACAACTGAGTCTCCTATAATGAGACAGAATGTGGCAAACATAGACTGGCATGAACTACCTGCAGTCAGGGCTATTTTTGGAAAGTGGAGTATTTTAAAGTGATGCAGTGAGGATCCATGGCCAGTGTGTTAATAAACTGGGAATGACAAAGGGAGAAAGTCCACTGAATACTGATCAAGTGATATCGTGGGTTTGATCGAGGAAATGCAGTTCAATAAATACAGGTGAAACTCTTCACAAGAACAGAGAGGGCAAGGGGTCCTTAAAAATAAGGGATAAGCAATAGCCACGAAAGATCCTTGGCAGACACTATGAAGGAAAAGCTACAAGATATTTTGTGATTATAGTCAGAGTCAGAGGATTCCCAGTAAAGACTGCAGCTGTTGGAAACCAAGGGGACAATCTGTGTATGGAGCCAGAGGAAGTAGGTGAGGTCTTCAATTAATACTTCCCATCTGTCATCACACGGGAGAAAGGCATTGTATCCGGGATTTCCGTTGAGATGGTGAGGTTCGAGAATATGTTAAGATCAATATGGAGGAGGTATTAAATGTTTTCACAGGCATAAATGTGGAGAAATCCCCAGAGCCCAATGAAATGTATCCCAGGCTGTTACGGGAGGGAAGGAAAGATATTGCTGGGGCCATGCTAGATATATTTAATACTTTGCTAAACACAGGTGAAGTGCCGAATGACTGGAGGATAGCTAATGTGGTTCCTTTGTTCAAGAAGGGCAGCAGGGATAGGCCAGGTAACTACAGAGCAGATAGTCTGACAGCAGGGGGAGGGAAATTATTGGAAACAATTCAGATGGACAGATGAATCAATAATTGGAAAGGCAGGAAACAATTAGGGACAGTCAGCACGTATTTGGTAAAGGAAGATCCTGTCTGATTAATTCAGCTGAGTTTTCTTTGAAATTACGAATAAAAGTTTTGATGAGGGCTGAGCAGATAATGTGGATTCTTTGGGGTTCACTATGGCCTTTGACAAGGTCCCACATGGAAGGCTGGTCCAACAGACCAATGCGATTTAAGGCAAGTTGGCATATTGGATCCACAATTTTTGGAGGGTTGGTTTTGTGTTTGAAATTCTTTCACCAGTGGGTGTATCACAGGGAACTGTGCAGGAACCATTGCTGTTTATTATGGACATTAATACCTTGAATGTGAAAGCAGAAGGTATAATTATTAGGTTTACAGATGACATGATAGCTAAGGGTGTTGTCCACAGTGAGGGGGGTGGTCTCAGTATACAGTCTGAAGGTTGAGGCTGGGACAGAATTTCAAGAGAGTCATTTAAATAGACAAGGCAGGCAAGAGCACAGCAGGCAATGAGGGAAAACGCATCAATTAAACTACTTTATTTCAACATAACAGGCCCAACAGGTAAGGCAGATGAACCTGGTGCATGGGCATGGGACTGGGATGCCATAAGTATGACAGAAACACAGCTGAGGGAGGGACAGGGCTGACAGCTCAATGTTCGAGAGAACAGATTCTATGGAATGGAGAGAACAGGAGGTGAGAGAGGAGGGGGAGTGGAGTTTTTGATCAGTGAAGCATCACTGAAGCACAGCTGAGGGAGGGACAGGGCTGACAGCTCAATGTTCCAGGGAACAGGTTCTACGGAATGGAGAGAACAGGAGGTGAGAGAGGAGGGGGAGTGGAGTTTTTGATCAGTGAAGCATCTCTGAAGCACTTAGAGAGGATATTTCTGGGGATCGCCCAGTGATGCTGTAATGGTGGAAATGAGAAATGAGAATTGGTCATTACTTTGATATGACTGCACTAGAGGCCCTCAATAGTCAGCGGGAAATGGAGTAGCAAATATGTCGGGAGATCTCAGATATCTGTAAGAATGATAGAGGAGTAATGGTTGGGGATTTTATCTTTCCAAACTTAGACGGGGCCTGCCAGAGTGTTCAGAGCTTAGATGGGAGGGATTTGTTAGGCGTGTTCTAGAAAATTGTCCCAGTCAGAATGTAAATGATCGGACTACAGGAAGGGGTAAAACCTGACCTCCCCTTGGGAAACAAGGTAGGGAAAGGGACTGAGATGTTCGTGGGACAACACTTTGGCAAAGTCACCACAATCGTATGAGTTTGAAAATAGCGATGGAAAAGAACATGGCTGGTCCACTAATTAATGATCAAAACGAGCCTTCCCTGAATCTAGAAGCTATGAGTGAAGAGTTTTAACAATTGATTGACGACGCTATTTGCAGGAAAAGGGATATCAGGCAGATGGGAAGCTTTCAAAAGAGATATAAAATGAGAGTTTTGGACGAGCATATTCCTATTAGTGTGACTGACAATGCTGACACAAGTAAGAAACACTGGATGACTGGGGGTATTGAGGCTCTGGTCAACAAATAGGGGACATGTGTCACATATAGCCAGCTAGATTAATGGAATCCATTGAAGAACATTGTACGTGGAGTAATTCACTTCACAGGGAAATTAGGAGGGCCCAAAGAGGGACCACAAAACGTGTTGGCAGATCAGGCTGAGGAAAATCCAAAGAGATTCTTCAAATATATTAACAGCAGAAGATTAACTGGGGCAGAATATGGCTCCTTAAATACGAATGAGTGGAGCCAGAGGAGATAGGCGGGATCCTGAACAAAAATTTCACGTTTGAACCTACTGTGGAGGAAGACTGGGGAGGTCAGGGAAAAAAAAAACAGTCATGTCTTCCATGAGGTACTGAAGGTTCTAAAATGCGTATAAGATGGATAAATCCTTGGGAACTAATCAGGATATTGTGGGAAGCTCAAGAAGAAGGTGTGGGGTCACTTAAAGAGATTTTTCTATCACTGACAACCACGGGTGATGAGCTGGAAGCCTGGAGTGTGCCTAATGTTGTGCCAGTATTTAGGAAAGGCTGCGAGGGAAAGCCAGGGACATCAACACCAATTAGTTTGATGCCAGTGGTGCGTACGTTGTTGGAAGCGATTCCGCGGGACAGGAGTTACATTTGCAACGGCAAGGATTGATTAGGGATAGTCAGCACAGCTTTGGAGTGCTGCATCGAATTCTGACCTTTCTGATCTAGGAAGCATTTCCTAAAAGTTTAAGGAGAATGCAAATAATTGTCTACAGCACACTAGTACAAAAAAACAACTGGAGAGACAATAGGGCTCCTTAAAGATCAGTGACGCTATCCAAGTGTAGAACCACAGGAGATGGGCGAGACCTTAAATGAACATTTCATGTCAGAACGCACTGTGGACAAAGACAAGGAATCAAAGGGAAAGAAACAGTGATGGCTTGTAACGAGTCCCCATTACAGAAGAGGTGGTGCTGGAGGTCTTAGAACACAAATGTAGAGAAATCTCTAGATCCTGAACAGGTGTATCCCAGAAAATTGTGACAAAGTTTGGCAGGGACTCAAACAGGGATATTTGTGTCATTGTCTTTCGCAATTCCATTGGGTGTAGATGGCTGAGGGGTGACCATATAAAGGTTTAGAAAACCATGAAGGTGCAGGTAAGTTGATTAGCCAATGTCTTTACCCCAGGGTAGTGGGGTCCATAACTAGATGGGATTGAACTGCAAAAGGAAAAGGTGTTAGCAAATCTGGAAAGTGCGAAATTAGGTAAGTCCCCTGCGCTGGATAGGATTGATCCTTGGATTCGCTGGTAAGCCAGTAAGAAGATTGCCGAAACTTTGGCTTTGATCTTTATTACATCATTTTCTACAGGAATAGTGCCAGAAGGCTGGAGGAGAGCAAATGTTGCCCCCTTGTCTAAGAAGGGAAGTAGAGACAATCCTGGGTAATTATAGACCTGTGAGCCATACTTCGATTCTGGGTAAAGTGTTGGAAAGGCTTGTAAAAGAGGCTAGCATTTATAATCATCTGGAGATGAATACGTTGATGAGGGAAAGTCAGCACCGTTTTGTGAAGGGTAGGTCACGCCTCATTGCACCGCCTCACGCCTTACTAACGTATTTGAGAAGGTGACCAAACAGATGGTTGTGGGTAAAGCAGAGCTTGGTAGTGCAGATGAACAGAGAGATCACTGTGTCCATGTACATGGATCGTTGAAAGTTGCCACCAGGTTGATAGAGTTGTTAACAAGACATTCAGCGTGTGAGTTTTTATTGGTACAGGGATTGAATTTCAGAACCATGAGATCATGCTGCAGTTATACAAAACACTGGTGCGGCCGCATTTGCAGTGGTGCCTATGGTTCAGATCACTGCATTACAGGAAGGATGTGAAAGATTTGGGAAGGGTTCAGAGGAGACTTACTAAGATTTTACCGAGTCTGGAGTGAAGGTCTTATGAGGAAGGCTGAGTGACTTGAATCTGTTTCTGTTCGCGAGAAGACGTTTGAGGTCAATTAATTGAGACATATAAGATAGTCAGAGAGTAAGATGGGTTGGACAATGAGAGCCTTTTCCCTCGGATGGCGATGCTGAGAACGAAGGCAGACAGCTTTAAATTGAGGTTGATACTAATATTAATAAATAGATATGGGGCAGATGCCAGAGGTAGGTAGGTCCTTTACTCAGAATAGTTGGGGCATGGAATGCATTGCCTGCAACAGTAGTGGACTCACCAACTTTAAGGGCATTTACAAAGTCATTGGATAGACATATGGACGAGAATGGACTAGTGTTAGCTACTTGGGCTTCAGATTGGTTCCACAGGTCGACGCAACATCGAGAGCCGAAAGGCCAGCAATGTCATGTTCTGTGTTCTAGAGAGCATAAATATGTGATGGGAGAGGAAAGACTTAGATGAGATTGCAGGAGAACATTTTTCACACAGAGGATGGTGCAGACATGGAATAGGTTTCCAGAGGAAGTGGTAGAGAAAAGTACAATGACAACATGTAAAAGACATTTGGGCAGGTACATGGGGAGGAGAAGGTTTGGAGGGATTTGGGTCAAGTGCAGGAAAAAACGACTCGTTCATGGACTCTGGTCAGCATGGACTAGTTGGATCGAAGGAACCATTTCCGTGATGCTTGGCTTTGTCTCCAGTTATTGGAGGAGGAGACGACCGAGGTAAGGCATGTTATAGACACTGAAGCAAGTTACAGCAATAGGGATGGTAGTCTGGAATGCAGTACTTTTCAAATATGTGGAGGGCTATCGGGAAGGGAGGAGGTTACAGAGACAGGAACTGTTATAGGAGTTACAAATTATTGAAGACACTGGTCCACAAGACATGCCACAGATACAATGTTACAGAGTAGTGAGACTTAGTACAACAGAACCTACAGTAGGGGTGGGGATTGAGCCTGGGGTGTGTCGTAATGTGATCCCCCTCCAGCACTGTATCTATATCATGTCTTGTTAGCCAATGTTTGGAGCCCTCTCATTGCTCTCCGCTCTATGCACTGTGAGTGATATTACATCACTGCACAGCTTAAAAATACGGGGTAGACCATTTAGGACAGAAATGAGGAGAAACTTCTTCACCCAGAGAGTGGTGGCTGTGTGGAATGCTCTGCCCCAGAGGGCAGTGGAGGCCCAGTCTCTGGATTCATTTAAGAAAGAGTTGGATAGAGCTCACAAGGATAGTGGAATCAAGGGTTATGAAGATAAGGCAGGAACAGGATACTGACTAAGGATGA
>NC_057716.1:112713423-112720859 GCF_004010195.1 Chiloscyllium plagiosum
AGGATGCAGGGACAGGGTTCAAGTGAAAGGAGCTTTCCAAATCCAAAGAGAAAAAGTGAAGCATCAGAACAGCATGGGAATGTGACTGAAGTCAAGCAGACAGGAACAGGATGGAAAACGTTTAACTAAAACTGTACATCAGTGAATAGGGTTGTGACAGGAGATTATGGGAAAGAGTAAATTATTTTTTTTGGAATGAACGAAGTATCTTCAATAATGTAGATGGATTTGTGACACAGAGATAAATGGGAGTTAGACACTAGAGAGACATGGTTACAGGACGAACAAAAGGTGGAACATAAATATTCAATTGTTCACAATCTTGCGGGATCTAAGGCAGAATGGGAAAGGATGGTTGGGTAACGCTGACAGAAATGGTTAAGAAAGGCATTACAGAGAACGTATTTGGCCTCAGATCATGAGGTCGAGTCAGTCTGAATGTAAATTCTGGCTACTACTTGCCAAGGACACAAGCAGCAGAACAGGTTTAGCCACTGAACAGCATTTCATTGCTCATCACTGCATTAAACAGGAACACACTGGAATTTTTAACAAAGGCATTGTGATAATTTTGGGAAACTTCAATATTCATATAATCTGGGACAATCACACAATTACAAGAGAAGAGGAGTTCAAAGAACTTTATTTTTTCCTCAGTGTTTCTTTGAATAACACATTGTGAAACTGGCGAGGGATGTAACTATCCCAGAGCGACCGTTGTCTGATGATGCTGAGTGAACGAGTAATGTCACACTGAGAGATCCTCCGGGAAATTGGGATAAAGTGACGTTTAAATAGTTATAAAGCTTTAACATGAATCACAGAATGGACAAGACACAACTGGAAACAAAATAGCCCATTTACATGGGTTTGAGTGGAGAATCCGCCTCAGGCGACTGTCTGTGTGGAGTTTGCACATTCTCCCCGTGTCTGCTTGGGTTTCCTCCGGGTGCTCCGGTTTCCTCCCACAATCCAAAAATGTGCAGATTAGACGAATTGGCCATGCTAAATTGCCCGAAGCGTTCGGTGAAAGGGTAAATGTAAGGGAATGGGTCTGGATCGGTTATGCTTCGGCGGGTCAGTGTGGACTTTTTGGGCCGAAGGACCTTTTTCCACACTGTAGGTAATCTAATCTAATCTCAAACTGACCAAGAGTTAACAGGATGAACAGACTGAAATATGTCTCTGTAAGCGAACAGTTGAAAACACTTGAAGAATGATGTAAAACACTCAACAAAAGGACATTCCATTGAAACAGTCAAGACTTCAGCAAGAAATTCCATGCTGTCCCTCACTCAGGACAAAATGGACCATATTAGATTATCAGTCTTAGAAGATCACCAAAAAGTAAAAACAATTCTCAAGCGAGAGAGTTTGTGCAGTAAGTTTTAGAGGGATTGTGGACTGTCTGCTTGCAGGAGGAGGGCAGTGGGAAGGGAAATCATTGTCAGGGTTTAATGTCACACGAGGAACAGTGAGAGGTGAAGGTGCTGGAGGTGGTGAGAGTGTTACAGAGAGTAGTCAGGGCCTGAACGGCGTTAGAAAGTCAATACGAATTGCTGCAGCTGGAGGTGTTTGCAGAGGAAGGGAGGGACATTTGTATTTTTGTTTATTCATTTATGGGCTTTGGGTGTCACTACCTGAACCAGCATTAATTGCCCACTGCTAATTAACCAGAGGGCAGCTCCGAGTCAGCCATATTGTTGTGGCTCTGGAGTCACATGTTGGCCAGACCAGGTTAGAATGTCAGATGTCCTTCGGTAAAGGATGTAAGTGAACCAGATGTATTTCTCCTACTGATCAAGAATGCGTTTATGGTGACCTCACCAATGCCCACCACAACATAACATCCCAACTCCTGCTGTCAATGCTGTGATCAATGAAGGTAACCATCCCAAATGCCTGCTTTACCAGTCTGTCTACCTGGGACACCACTTTCAAAGTTTTGTGGACCTGCATCCCTGGGTCACTGACTGACAACATTACCTAGGCCCGAACATTAACTGTACAAGTCCCACCCTGGATTGTTTCACCAAAATGGAACACGTCACATTTATCTAACTAAACTCCATCTGCTATTCTTCAGCCCACTATCCCAGCAGTACTGTTCATCCTGTTTTTACATAGTTAACCTTCTTCACTGTTCAGTATATCACCAATTTTAGTGCCACACACAAACGTATTTACAAGGAAACTAATATTCTCAGCCAAATCAATTATCCAAATGACAAACAACAATGGACTGACTGCACCTCCAATCAGAAAAACAAAATGTCTCCAACTACCCTCTGTCTCCTACCGTGAAGTAAATTGTATATCCAGTTGACTAGCTCCTCCTGGATGCCGTATCCTTTTACCTTGATCAGATCGGATTACCCAGTTTTCTATACGGAACGTAAAACATAAAACAGTACAGAACAAGGCCCTTCGGCCCTCAATGTTATGCCGACTTTTTATCCTCCTCTAAGATCAAACGAACCTACATACATTTCATTTTACACGATCATCCATATCCTTCTTCCAAGAGTCTATTAAATGTCCCTCATGTATCCAACTCTACTACCACCACTACAATGCATTCGACGCACCCATCACTCTGTGTGGAGAATTAAAACTCTCTGAAATCTCCCCTTAACCTTTTTCCTATCATCTTAATATTATACTCCCTTCTGATAGCCATTTCTGCCATGGGGAAAAAAATCGTTCACTGTTCACTGTCTGTGCCTCTCATTACCTTGTTCACCTTTATCAGGTCGCCCCTCACCCTTCTTCACTCCAGTGAGGAAAGCCTTAACTCCCTCAACCTTTCTTCATAAGACATGCACTCCAGTCCAGGCAAAATCCTGGTAAATCTCCTTTTTACCATCTCTAAAGCTTCCACATCCTTGTAATGAGAGGACCAGAACTGAAATTAATATCGAAGTGTGGTCTAAGCCGAGCTCCATAAAGCTGCAGCACAGCTTCACGGCTCTGAAACTCAATCCCCCAGCTAATGAAAGCCAACACAACGTATTACTTCTTAACAACCCTATCAGCTTGTGTGCCAACTTTGAGGGATCTAAATGTAGAACCAAACATCCCACTGTTACTCCACACTGCCAACAATCCTATTTTAACCCAATATTCTGAATTCAATTTCGACGTTCCAAAATGAATAACTTCACATTTTTCCAGGTTGAACTCTTTCTGCCACCTCTCTGCCCAACTCCTCATCATATCAATGCCCCATTGCAACCTACAACAGCCCTCCACACTATCCACCACTCTATCAATGTTTGTGTCATCGGCAAACTTACTAACCCACTCTTCCACTCCCACATCCAAGTCATTTATAAAAATCACAAAGAGCATGGCTCCGGAAACTGATGCCTGCAGAACACGATTGGTCACTGAGCTCCAGGCTGTATGCTTTCCATCTATCATCACCCTATGTCTTCTATGGGCCAGGAATTCTGCATCCAGACAGACAGGTTTCTCTGTATCCCATGCCTCCGTACTTCCTGAATGGTTAGAGGTAATGAGGCGCTGTATTAAAGGATGGAGAAGTGCTGTGGGGACTGCAGAAGGTTGCAGTGATATCATGTACTGGAGAGGCTGAAGGGCAGGTCAGCAAGGCATGGATGTTACAGACAGAGTAGGGTTGTAGGTGCTGGAAAAGATGACAGACATAAGGATTTTTGCAGCGCTTTGGGGATAGTGGACACAACAGGAAGTTTCAAAGTCATTTTGGAAAGAGATAAGGATAGTGCAGAAGTGAAGGTGCCAAATTTGGAGAAGCCCCCTAATCATTAGAATATTACTGTCACTGTGCATTATCATTATCACGAGACAGGATCTGACAAATACAGGCTGGGAGGAACTATTTGCAGTTGGGTTCATATCCGGATAAAAGAAGAAAGCTAAAGTGATACAGTGAGAATTCAGGGCCAGTGTGCTACCAGAAGAGTGAATGACAAAGGCAGTAACTCCAGTGAATACTGGTCAAGCGATATCGTGAGCTGGATAAAGTAGGTACAGTGTGATATAAACAGGGGAAGCTCTTCAAAAATATAGTGTATGCAAGGGAAGGGGGTCTTAAAAATAAGGGGCAAACAATAGGCATGAAATATCCTTGGCAGATACTGTTAAGGAAAGGCCATTTGGTATTTTATAAGTGTAGTTAGAGGAAGAAGATTGCCAGTTAAAGAGTTGCACATGTTAGAAACCAAAGGGATAATCTGTGCATTGAGCCAAAGCAAGTAGGTGAGGTCTTCAATTTATACTTCCCATCTGTATTCACACAGGAGAAAGGCATTGTAGCCGGGGATTTCAGTTGGGATGGTGAGGTTCCAGAACATGGTAAGACCAATAAGGAGCAAGTATTACATGTTCAAAGTTTGTGAGAAGATTTGTAGCTCAGGTGCTCGTTGCTGTGGTTCTGTTCGCCGAGCTGGAAGTTTTTGTTGCAAATGTTTCTTTCCCTGTCTAGGTGACATCCTCAGTGCTTGGGAGCCTCCTGTGAAGCGCTTCTGTGGTGTTTCCTCCGGAGGAAACACAACAGAAGCGCTTCACAGGAGGCTCCCAAGCACTGAGGATGTCACCTAGACAGGGGACGAAAAGTTTGCAACAAAAACTTCCAGCTCGGCGAACAGAACCACAACAAGTATTAAATGTCTTCACAGGCATAAAGGTGGAGCAATCCCCAGTGCCCAATGAAATGTATGGCAGGCTGCTATGGAAGGTAAGGGAGGAGATTTCTGGGGCCGTGGTGGATATATTTAACACTTTGCTGGCCACAGGTGAAGTGCCGAATCACTGGAGGATCGCTAATGTGGATCCTGTATTCAAGAAGGGCAGCAGGGATAGGCCAGGTAATTACTGAGCAGAAAGTCTGACAGCAGGGGGAGTGAAATTATTGGGAACAATTCTGAGAATTAATTAACACTTGAACAGACAGGGATCAACTCGACTGAGTCATCATTGATTTGGCAGAGGAAGATACTGTCTGAGGAATTCAGTTGCATTTTTTTTAAATGGTCTCTCAAAATATTGAGGAGGGTTGTTCAGATGATGTGGTTTATGTGGACCTGAATAAGGCTTTGACAAGGTCTCACATGGAAGACTGGTCCAAAAGGGAAGATCCAAATGGATTCAAGGCATGTTGGCAAATGGGATACAAAATTCGTGGATAAACATTTTCATCTTTGATGTTCATTCACCAGCGGGTGTACCACAGGGATCTGTGCAGGGACCATTGCTGGTTAGTCTGTGGAATAATAACTTCGATGTGAAAGCAAAAGAAATTATTTTCAGGTTTTCAGATGACATGAAAGATGAATATGTTGTTCACAGTGAGGGGGATGGTCTCTCGCTACAGTCTGATGACGATCAGATGATAATCTGAGCAGAGTTTAGTTCTGAACAATGTGAGGTCATACCTTATGGGAGGATGATAAGTGAAGGACAGACATAATGAATGGTTGGTTCTTGCAGAGTACTGAGTAACACAGGGACCTGAGTGGACAAGTCCCCAGATCCTGTAGGTGTCAGCACAGTGAGACAGGGTAGGGGAAGGCACCTGAACTGGGAGCGGGAGGGGGGCACATATCCTGTTGGGACGAATTGTTAGAGCTGCTTGAGATGATATAAACTAGTCTGGCAGGGTGTTGGACCTGAAACAGTCAGAGGGCGGAAAGAAGTTTGAGGCTGGTACACAAGTTAAAGACAGCAATTTCAACAGACAATGCAGGCAAGAACATAACAGGGAATGGGGGAAAACTGATGATTAAACTGCATTTATTTCATTGCAAGGGGCCTGACAGCTAAGGAAAATGAACTCATTTGAATATGGATTTGAACATGGGACAGGAAGATTATAGTGATTATAGTGATTACAGAAACACAGATGAGGGAGGGACTGGGCTGGCAGCTCATTATTTCAAGGTAGAGATGCTACAGGAAGCATCGAAGGTGAGGCAAGAGAGGACGTGTGGTGGGTTTTGATTGCAAGAATCATCCTAGCAGTACTTAGAGAGGATATTCCAGTGGTATCGCCCAGTGAAGCTATGTTAGTGGAACTGAGAAATAAGAATGGGTCATCACTTTTGTACCGACACGATTGTACTGCTGACCCCGAATAATCCGTGGCAGACAGAGGGACAAATATGTGGGGAGATCTCAAATATCAATCATTATAATAGGGCTGTTATGGTAGGGGGTTTTTAACTTTCAAAACTGAGACTGGGACTGCCAGTGTTCAGTGTTTGCAAGGGAGAAATTTGGTAATTGAGTTCCAGAAAACTCCCAATCAATATGTAAGTGGCCTGAAAACAGAAATGGGCAACACCTGACGTCCCCTTCAGAAACAAGGTAGGGAATGGGACTGAGGTGTTAGTGGGAAAGGATTTTGCCAAAGTGACCACAGTTCTGTTAGTTTTGAAAACAGCGATGGAAAAGGACAGGCCTGGTCCACAAGTTCAAGTTATAAAATGGGGCCAGACCAATCTTGATCGTATCAGCCAGGAACTTTCAAAAGGTGACTGGGGAGTCCATTTGTAGCGAAAGGGAAGTCTGGCAAGTGAGAATATTTTTAAAGTGAGATAAAGTGAGCATTCAGCGCCAGAATGTTCCTGTTTGTGTGCAGGTCAATGCTGACAGCATTCGGGAACACTGGCTGTCTATTGAGGGTCTGGTCAAGGAAAAGGAGGCACGTGTCAGGTATTGCCAGCTGGATCAAGGGAATCCCTGAGGATCACAGGAGCTGTAGGAATGCACTTTGGAAATCAGGAAAGTAGAAAGGGGACATGAAATAGCCTCAGCAAAGAAGGAGAAGGAGAATCCAAAAGTCATGATCTATATATATTTAAAGTAAATGAGTAACTCAGGACAAAATAGATGCCCTTAAAGGCCTATGAGGCAATTGATGATTGGAACTGCAGGATATTTACTAAGACCCTCAACATTTTTTTTCCCCTCCAGAACTTACTGTGGACAAAGACTGGGGAACCCAGGGAACAAGAGCAATACGTTAGACCGCAATTGGAGTTCTCTGCAATTCCCCTCTCCCTGCTACAGGAAGGATATTGTGAAACTTGAAAGTGCTCAGAAAAGATTAACAAGATATTGCCCGGGTTGTTGGTGAGTAAACTGGGGTTACTGTCACTGGAGCATCGGAGACTGAGGGGTGACCTGACAGAGGTTTATATAAACATGAAGGGCACGGATTTGGTAAACATTCAGATATTTTTCCAAGGGATTGTGTAGCCCAACCGTAGAGGGCATAAGCTTAAGTTTAGAGGGAAAGGTTTGAAAAGGGACTGAAGGAACAGTTTTTTTATGCACATGGTGATGTGTGTATGGAATGGGCTGAGAGAGGAAGTAACAGATACTGATGCTATGACATCATTTAATAGGTATCTGGATGGGTATATGAATGACAAGAGTTATGAGGTACATGG
>NC_057716.1:112721084-112723228 GCF_004010195.1 Chiloscyllium plagiosum
CAATCTTGATCGTATCAGCCAGGAACTTTCAAAAGGTGACTGGGGAGTCCATTTGTAGCGAAAGGGAAGTCTGGCAAGTGAGAATATTTTTAAAGTGAGATAAAGTGAGCATTCAGCGCCAGCATGTTCCTGTTTGTGTGCAGGTCAATGCTGACAGCATTCGGGAACACTGGCTGTCTATTGAGGGTCTGGTCACGGAAAAGGAGGCACGTGTCAGGTATAGCCAGCTGGATCAAGGGAATCCCTGAGGATCACAGGACCTGTAGGAATACACTTTGGAAATCAGGAAAGTAGAAAGGGGACATGAAATAGCCTCAGCAAAGAAGGAGAAGGAGAATCCAAAAGTCATGATCTATATATATATTTAAAGTAAATGAGTAACTCAGGACAAAATAGATGCCCTTAAAGGCCTATGAGGCAATTGATGATTGGAACTGCAGGATATTTACTAAGACCCTCAACATTTTTTTTCCCCTCCAGAACTTACTGTGGACAAAGACTGGGGAACCCAGGGAACAAGAGCAATACGTTAGACCGCAATTGGAGTTCTCTGCAATTCCCCTCTCCCTGCTACAGGAAGGATATTGTGAAATTTGAAAGTGCTCAGAAAAGATTAACAAGATATTGCCCGGGTTGTTGGTGAGTAAACTGGGGTCACTGTCACTGGAGCATCGGAGACTGAGGGGTGACCTGACAGAGGTTTATATAAACATGAAGGGCACGGATTTGGTAAACATTCAGGTATTTTTCCAAGGGATTGTGTAGCCCAACCGTAGAGGGCATAAGCTTAAGTTTAGAGGGGAAAGGTTGAAAAGGGACTGAAGGAACAGTTTTTTCATGCACATGGTGATGTGTGTATGGAATGGGCTGAGAGAGGAAGTAATAGATACTGATGCTATGACATCATTTAATAGGTATCTGGATGGGTATATGAATGACAAGAGTTATGAGGTACATGGGCCAAATGCAGGTAAATGAGATGCATTTATTTAGATCTTCTGGTCAGTATATCAGTTGGACCGAAGGGTCTGGTTCCCTGCTGTACATCTCTATGACTTTAAAAGAGTGCATGTTATAGAAGAGGTGGTGCTGGAAGTTTTAAAACACAAAGGTATGGAAAGCCCCGGGACCTGATTAAGTGTATCGCAGGACATTGTGGGATGTGAGGGAATAAATTGTGGAGCCCCTAGCAAAGATATTTGTACCATTGACAACCATGTGTGATGTGCTGGAAGACTGGAGGGTGGAATAGTGGGCAGTGAAGGAGGTTTGCTAACATTACAAAGGGATCTTCAGGATGTGGGTGATTGGCCTGAAAAACTGCAGATGGAATTCAATCTGAATAAATGTGAGGTAATGCACTTGGTAAAACAAACAAGGGTAGAGCTTATACAATTAGTGTTCTAGAGCAGAGGGACTCCAGGTTCAGCTACATAATTCTTGAAGTTTGCATCACAGGATGGATAAGACAGTGTTTGGCATGCCTGACTATTGCTCAGTCCATTGAGTGGAGGATTTGGGACGTCATGTTGAGATTGTATGGACATTGAGGCCTCTTCTGCACTACTCTGTCCAGTTCTGGTCGCCCAGTTATAGGGAGGACATTATTAACTTGCAGGGGGTTCAGAAGAGATTTACTAGGACATTTTGGGTATGGAAGGCTTGAGTTCTGGAAAATGGCTGGACAGGCTGAGTCTTTTTTCACTGGAGCCTGACGGTTGAGAGATGACCTTATGGAAGTTTATGAAAAAGATGAGGGATATAGATAGAGTTAATGGTAGTTGCCAAGGTTTAGAGGGATATGGGCCAG
Organism: Chiloscyllium plagiosum; assembly: GCF_004010195.1. Classification (NCBI taxonomy): domain Eukaryota; kingdom Metazoa; phylum Chordata; class Chondrichthyes; order Orectolobiformes; family Hemiscylliidae; genus Chiloscyllium; species Chiloscyllium plagiosum. The sequence continues at coordinate 112,722,895 of NC_057716.1, forward strand.
AAACAGGCAGCTGGGTTGAGTTTAGTTTGAGATTATGGTTGGTATCAACTGAAGGGTCAGTTTCCATGTTGTACAACTATGACAGGAGTATGGTTTTGTTCCATTATTTAAGAAAGGCTGCAATTGAAAGCCATGGAACTAAACACCAATTCGCCAGATTTCAGTGATGGGTAAATTGAGGAAGTGATTCTGCCAGACTGGAGTTACATTCATTTGGAAAGGCAAGGATTGATGAAAGACAGGCAGCACAGTTTTGTGCGTCCAAAGTCAGGTCTCTCTAATTTGATTGTTTTTTTGTCTACACCAATGTCAGCAGAGCCTTTGGCAGGATTTA